>NC_059275.1:5064374-5084374 GCF_017591435.1 Portunus trituberculatus
TCATTGCTATTACTATCATTATTATTTTCATTATAGTAGTAGCAGTAATAGTAGCAGCATTAAATGAAGAAAAAGAAGAAGAAGAAGAAGAAAAATGATTAAAAAAAGAAAGGAAAAAGTAATAATAGAAGTAGCAGTAATATAAGTAATAACCACAAAAGCATCAACAGTAATAGTGGCAGCGGCAGTATTATCATTATTATTATTACAAGTAGTAGTAGTAGTAGTAGTAGTAGTAGTAGTAGTAGTAGACTTGACCCCATGACATACATAACAGTACATCATCTCAAAACTTCCTCATTCCTCAGAAGGGTGGGAAAGGAGAGGGGGTGGGGGGGGGAAGGGGGTCAGAGAAAGAGAGAGAGAGAGAGAGAGAGAGAGAGAGAGAGAGAGAGAGAGAGAGAGAGAGGAGGGGAGAGGAAGGGGAAAGGATGGGAAGGTAATGGAGGGGTCAGTCAGTCATTCACTTTCTCTCAGAGTAGATACTGCGCTCTCTCTCTCTCTCTCTCTCTCTCTCTCTCTCTCTCACTGGGTTATGTCCCTTTCTCGTCTCTCTCTCATCAACGTGTCCATAAAAAGACAACAAAAAGGTTTGGTGACTCGCATGAAATACATCACGTCTCTTCTCATTGTACAGGGAGGAAGGGATGGAGGAGGGAGGGAGTTTAGGGCACGTCTGGGTAGAAAGAACCACACCCAGTACAGTTATTTAATTTCTCTCTCTCTCTCTCTCTCTCTCTCTCTCTCTCTCTTGAGGATAGTGGTGCTGGTGGTGGTGGCAGTGGTAGTGGTAGTAGCAATAGTGCATAAGTGTTAATGCTGTTGTTAATGATGCTATAAAGTTGTCAGTATTACAGTAGTAGTAGTAGTAGTAGTAGTAGTAGTAGTAGTAGTAGTAGTAGTAGTAGTGACGGTAAAAGAAGCTGTACAATTAGTAGTAAAAAAATGAAATAACGATTAAGATGCTTGTGTGTGTGTGTGTGTGTGTGTGTGTGTGTGTGTGTGTGTGTGTGTGTGTGTGTGTGTGTGTGTGTGTGTGTGTGTGTGTAAGTTCTCTCACCCAACCATTAAAATCCACGGGTAATTAACTGAATTGGTGATAAAAACCAAATAATGACAACAATCACGCAGGACCTTGAGACGAGTCGTGACGCGGCGCCATTGTACACATCTCATGACGGACCATTCCCCCTCACACCCTTCATTCTTTCCCCCCCCCCTTCCCCTTCTCCCTTTCCTGTCCCTTCCCCGGCCGCCTTATCCCCATTAACCTTCCCCCATCAACCCTCCCTCTCAACCTTTTCCCATTGTTTTCCCATTTCTCGGTTTTTCTTTGTCCTTTCATTCTTCGCCATGTCTTTGTTCTCTTATTCTCTTCTTTTCTTATATCTTCTTATCACTTTTCCTTTAGTCTCTAGTAACTCTCTTTTCCTCTTGTCTTTTTCCTTATTCCATTTTCTTTACTTCCTCTCCTCTTTATTCGTTCTCCTTTTCCATCTTTTTCTATTCATCTTTTCATTTTTTTCTATTCTTGCAAAATCTGTTCTTTATTCTACATTTTTGTTATCTTTATTTTGATTTGGTTTCTTTCCCTATTCTCTCTCTCTCTCTCTCTCTCTCTCTCTCTCTCTCTCTCTCTCTCTCTCTCTTCTTTCCTTCCTATCCCTCCTCTCCTTTCTCTTCTTCCCTTACGTCTTCCCTTTCAAAACTGAGGAACTACATGAAAGATAAAATTGATAAAACCGTGCAGCCCCCTAAACTTCTCTCTCTCTCTCTCTCTCTCTCTCTCTCATTCCTACCACCACGCTTCCAGCTCAGTAATATCCTTCAATTCTTTCTTCATTTCTCTGTGTTCATCTTCCTTCCTTCCTTTGCTCTCCCACACACGCTCCTTGCCTCACTCACTCCCTGCACTCCTCACTCTCTCATCACTCCAAGCCTGCCTCCTCCCACTGTGTGATTATATGTAATTCACTTTGGCTCATTATATTTCGGATGAGAAACGTAGCGAGAGCAGCTGATTATTATTACAAATTATCGTGATTACTTAAGCTGTTCCCTGCCTTGAATCTCTCGCAGCTGTAACGTGTGGTCTATGTACGAGGTTCCTGTAATTTGAGTCTTCGTTGTAGGATTTGCACGTTTTCTTTTTTCCGTGCAGTGTTGCTTTCTAAATTCAACTGGTTTTATTTGCCTTTTTTTATGCCATTTTCTTGGATTTTAATTCTAAAGGAGAGACGATTAGCAGCTCTTTTGACTTTCATGAATTAGTTTTTTTTTTTTTTTTTTTTTTGCTCTTGGTTCTTCCTCCTTCGTGGATAAATAAACGGTTTTCTTTTCCTTGATACCTCATAGGAATTTTTTTGTTTTATTTTCTCTTCCTTTTGTATTTTTTTTCCTGTATGGAGTAGCTTTCTAACCTTAACTGGTGTGTCTATTTATCTTTCAGCAGTATTTGTTTTTTCTTTTTTCATTCATGTGGGTGATAAATAAGTCCTTTTTACTTTCCTGAGTTTCTTGTTATTTCTACTGAGTTTTCCTCCCTTGTAAATATTAAAATAAACTGTTTCCATTTCCTTAATACCTCATACCAACTTTCTTTTATTTTTCTCCTTTTTGTAACTTTCATATCTTACCGAACAAAAAAAAAAAACAAAAAACAAAAACAAATACGTCAAATATGGAAAAATTAATAAATATAAGACAAATAAAAACATACATTAAGAAGAAAGATAGACGAATTTAACTACGAATAATAAAGAAAATAAATGAAGCAAAAGAAAGAGAAATTACAGGAAGCATTACAAAACTTTACTAAACACAATCTCGTCCTCTTTCGCAACAGACGCAGCAACACACGATAGAGGAGAAGGGCAAGAAGGACACAGGCAGCCGCTACACACGATACGGAAGCAGAGAGAGAAGGATAAGGAAGTCAATTCTTTCACTACCATTCATTCACATATCTTGTTACAGCCACTATCGATATAATACTGGGCAGAAATTGAAATATTTATCATTTTATTCCTGTTCTTTCTAATTATAGATAACAAATATCACCTATACCTAGAGAGTGTTGAGAATGGTAACAGAACAGCAATAAGGTTAAACACACACACACACACACACACACACACACACACACACACACACACACACACTACACAGATGAACTACGTAATTGAATAAATGCATCAGTTAGTGAGTTAACAAGATACAGTTTAATAAAGTGTATAAATGAATAATTAAGTCGATAAATATGTAAATAATCATACGCAGTAGTGGTGTAAATGTGTGTGTGTGTGTGTGTGTGTGTGTGTGTGTGTGTGTGTGTGTGTGTGTGTGTGTGTGTGTGTGTGTGTTTGAGATTGCCTTCAGCTTACCCGGAAAAGAAGACGAACTGATTATTTCTTTTTCTCTCTCTCTCTTTTTTTCTTTCTTTTATTGATCCCCCACCCTGACATTACTACTAATTATAATAAGCAAAATAACACCACACACTTCTTTTATTTTTTCCCTTTATTTTTTCACCTATCACTGATATCACCACTAATTGTAATGAATAAAATTAAACCAAACACTTGTATAATGCTTTTCCCTTCGTTATTTTCTGCCTCCCACTAATTATAATACAGAAATAAAACCAGACACACGCCTGGTTTTTCCTTCCTTTTTTCTTTTAAACTTTCACTCTGACATTACCACAACTAATAACATTAATAATAACAAACATAAATAATATCACTCACACACACAAAAAAAAAAGCCAAGGAAGAATTAACTGAAGCTCAAACAACGCACTTATTTAAATACCATAACACAAGTATCATAAATTCCCAGCATTCAAATACTACATTAAGTCTTCACCCCTTCAGTACTGGGACACATTTTTACTTTGAGATCTGAGTACCAATAGACAATTTCCTTGATATTAAGAAAGCTCTATGGAGGTCAGAAGATTAATGCCACAGTCTTCACTACTTCAATCTCCCCCATGAGTTTCTGAAGCTGTAGAAAATCACCGAATAGTAAGCAGAATGAATATGGAAACGCGTCATGGTACTGAAGGGGTTAAGCACTCAAGCACGGGAGGAACAAACGTTTCCTAAGTACTAAAGATAACTGATCCTAAAAACGTTTCTCCTCTCGTCTCGCAAACCAAAGGACGCGCAGGTGAGCCGCTAATTAACTCAGATTAGCGGAGAGAATACAAGTGAGGAGGAAAAAGAAGGAAGTGAGAATGAATGAAGGTAATGGTGATATTTCAAGGGCTTCGTCAGTAGTCTCTCTCTCTCTCTCTCTCTCTGAAATTGTATACATCTCTCTCTGAAATTGTATATATATTTCTTCATATGTGATTGATTGGTGACGCAACGACGTGAGGAAAGAGAGAGAGAGAGAGAGAGAGAGAGAGAGAGAGAGAGAGAGAGAGAGAGAGAGAGAGAGAGAGAGAGAGAGAAAGAGAGAGAGAGAGAAAGAGAGAGAGAGAGAATTATAGACTTACAGAATGAGACACACACACACACACACACACACACACACACACACACACACACACCTTCCATCTCCTTTGGATCACATAACACCCAAGCTTTCACTATTTCACAAGGCGACTTTTCCCCCGCGGCGACACAAACGCGGAAGGGAAAAGTGAGAAAAAAAAAAAAAAACATCAACGAAACACGAAATACTATACACGGCTTTTGTGCAGAGACCAGAGAGAGAGAGAGAGAGAGAGAGAGAGAGAGAGAGAGAGAGAGAGAGAGAGAGAGAGAGAGAGAGAGAGAGAGAGAGAGAGAGAGAGAGAGAGAGAGAGAGAGAGAGAGAGAGAGAGAGAGAGAGGAAATAATGAATAAAGTCAGGGTAAAAAAGGAAAAAACTGGGGAAATTAGAAGTTATAGAAGAAAAAAGGAAAAAATAAATGGAAAAAGATAGAAAGCAGGAAAATTTGGTGTTTATAGGATGAAGTAAAGAGAGAAAAATGAGAAAAAGAAAAGGAGGTGAGTGAGAAAGGAAAATCCGAGGAAAAAGAAAAAAATGAGGAAGAAAGAAAAAGAGAAAACCAAGGAAAAAAATAAAGAAAGATAGAGAGATATAAGGGAAAGATAATAAACGGGAAGAGAAACAAAGGAAACAGATGGAAAAATAAAAGGGCAAAAAAGGAGAGAAAGAGATGAGAAAGGAAAAAAATAAACAGAAAAAGTCGCAAAGAAAATAGATAAATAGAAGGAAAAAGAGAAACAAAGAAAGAAACACAAAAATAGAAACCGAAAAATAAAATATAAAACGAACCCGGAAGAGAAAAAATAAAAACGAAGAAAAATATATAAAGTCCATTAAATTTTCCCAAAAAGCATAAAAGGCCAATTTTGTGTGAGTTTGTTATTTAGGAGTTCAAAGATCATAACACGAGGAAGTCTCTCTCTCTCTCTCTCTCTCTCTCTCTCTCTCTCTCTCTCTCTCTCTCTCTCTCTCTCAGGAAAGAAAATGGAAAAACGTATGAAACTGACATGTCGATTTCCAAGGTCACGTTTTCATTAGCCTCTTTCTTGTCTTTCTTTTCTCTTCTTCCTTTTCCTTCTCCTTCTCCTCCTTCTCCTCTTCTATTTTCTTTCCTTTTTTTCGCCTCCTTTCTTTCTATTTCCTATCTTATTCCTCTTCTATTTTTTTTTCTTCTTCCTACTCCTCTGCCTTTTTCTCTTCTTTCAATATCTCCTCCTCCTCCTCCTCCTTCTCCTCCTTCACTTTCTCGTCACCCTCCTCCTCCTCCTCCTCCTCCACCTGTTTCCTTCTTCTGTCACTTCCTCATTTCTTCCACCTCTTTCTTTTACTCCCTTCAATACTGCTTCCCCTCCACCGTCCCTTTCTCCTCCTCCACCTCCTGCTCGTCCTCCTCTTACACTTTTTAATTTCTTCTACTACCACCACCACCACCTTCTTCTAATGCTGATTCTTTTTACCATCAGGAGAGAAAGTTTGACGAGCGAGAAAACAGCAATAAGATGACAAAAAATTGGAGGAAAGAAAGAACCTGGCTTGCACCTTCATCAGCGCCACAATAATACAGGTGGTCTCGTTGCTCACCTGATGATCCGGTGCACGTGTTGACAGGTACAGAAGGACGTGAGGGTGTGTGTGTGTGTGTGTGTGTTTCACTGTTTGATCTGCTGCAGTCTCTGATGAGACAGCCAGACGTTACCCTACGGAACGAGCTCAGAGCTCATTATTTCCGATCTTCGGATAGGCCTGAGACCAGGCACACACCACACACCGGGACAACAAGGTCACAACTCCTCGATTTACATCCCGTACCTACTCACTGCTAGGTGAACAGGGGCTACACGTGAAAGGAGAAACACCCAAATATCTCCACCCGGCCGGGGAATCGAACCCCGGTCCTCTGGCTTGTAAAGCCAGCGCTCTAACCACTGAGCTACCGGGCCGTGTGTGTGTGTGTGTGTGTGTGTGTGTGTGTGTGTGAAACACCAGCGCCGCACCTTAATTTTCAAACGGCTCTAGTTGAAGTGCCACGGATTATTAAGGGTGTTTCTGTAATTCTGGTGACACGTTAACAAGTTTTCTGCATTATTAACAAGAAAAATACTCTTTAAAACTCAGCTAACCGTCTCTGTGGTCTTTGAAAATGGGAAGGGGTTCTGAATATGGCGCGGAGTGTTCTGTCTTATGTTATCTGGTGTGTAGGGAGTAGCTGGGCGGTCTGTTAGTGGTGAGAATTGAATGGTGTTGATGTGGAGTATACCTAGAGTGGTGTGGAAAGTTCAAAGGTGGTGATATTGTAATTATGTGAAGGCTAGAAGGTATTGTGTGTAAAACTATCAGGTGTAGAAAATATCAGAGTGTCCCTTAGGTGCTGGAGTCTGTGCGGTGTTGATGTCAAGTGTCTGGAATGGTGTACAGTTCAAAGGTGCTGTAAACTGACCATTGGCAATATAAAATGCTTTGTGTTACACTGCAGATCATTCATTGGTGTATATAAATTCGTGGTGCAGATTGAAGCTTTGAACAGTGTCATATTGTGGTGATACAGAGTGCTTACTGCGACACAAAGGCCACTGAGATAGCACAGACTAACTTTCTTTGAGCTAAATCATCCATGGGAAAGATTTTGAGGTGCTAATGGGTCCTGTGGACTGTTTACACGTGCTGGGGTGTGTGTGGTGGTGTTGAGTGGTGCTGACTGAGCCATAAATGGTGTATAGGTGCGGGTGACAGCATGGTGATGTTACGGAGAGGTTAGAGAGTTCATATTAACTACAACCTGACTCCCAGCAGTGAAAGTGAGCCTGTATCTGCCACGTGATGTGAGGTGTCACTTTCATACGTGCGGTAAATAGAGGGTACATTCCTGTCGATTTCACATGCAGGCAAACCAACCTATTGTATTATTGTATTCTGTCTGCTGCGTGTATTGTTGTTTGATGTCCCGGTTCATGGTTATTTCAAAGCCTCACGCAGGTTGTCATTAGCGTCGCGTGCAGCCCTGGGAGGTGCAGGCAACGCGGCTCAGTGACGGGGAGTGAGAGAGAAAGCAGTTAAAAAGCCGAATGGTAATAAGCGCCTGTATCATGAAAATACCGATAGATACACACGTACACACATACCTGCTTTCATACCCATAAAGGCAACATACAAAATATAGTATAGATAGATGAAGGAAAGAACAGATAAACAGACAGACAGACGCAGGTAAATTGGTAGAGGTAGACAGTTACACATAAAACGTATACATAAATGATTCAAAAAATGGTCAGACAGACAAATGGTAATTAATAAAAGAAAGAAAAGAATTACAAAGAAAAAAGAAAGATGGAAAAATAAACAGAGAGGTAAAACATATCAATAAATAGAAAAGAAACAGATGCATACAAATAGATAGACGAATAAAACACCTACCACACTTTACACACCACACAAAACATACACAACACACAAAAAAAAAAAAAAAAAACCAACTCGAAACACAACCACAAGAAACACACACACACACACACACACACACACACACACACACACACACACACACACACACACACACACACACACACACATGAACACAATAAACATGACTAACATAGAACAAACCAATACACATCACATACTAACCAAACCAGATGTAACTCACTAACCCAACACAACCAAACCTAACCTTGAAACACCTCACAATGCCCACAGTGAGACAACATCCAGTGAACCCCAAGGCGTTATTTAGTGTATGTGAGGATCATAAACTGTCACACTGTCATAAATTTCAAGGCCCACGATGTTACAGAAGCTTCAGAGGGCCAGATGGTGTCATAATAGTGCCTGAAGGTGTCATATACCTCCCCAGGGCGTCATATACATTCTAGAGGTGTCATAAGGGGGAGTGGAGTGACTGGAGTTGTCCCAGTGTTTGGTGTGAATGACGACACTCACACAAGAATAACATGTGGCTTTTCGTGTGTGTGTGTGTGTGTGTGTGTGTGTGTGTGTGTGTGTGTGTGTGTGTGTGTGTGTGTGTGTGTGTGTGTGTGTGTGTGTTTACCTGTAAGTCTATTTATATATCATTCTTTTACGTCTGTCAATCTACTTGTTTATCTACTCTTTGTATATCTATCTATCTGTTTATCAATCCATCTGTCTGTATGTCAATTAAATACTTGTATGTATATCAATTTGTCTCTCCATCTTTCTATCAATCTATTTACATACATATCTATTCATCTACCTTTATACCTTCCAGCCCACGTGAAAACCAATATAAAACTTTGCTGTCCATCTACTCCCTTATCTAAATCCCTCCACATCTATCAAACAATCTATTCAATTAAACACACACACACACACACACACACACACACACACACACACACACACGATTTTCTTGCTGCCTGCCACTCCTACAACAAGCATATCCGCGTTCTGCCCTCCTACGAGTACCTATCCCTCTAGGCGGCCTCTCACAGTCTCACAGCTCGGCCATTTATTAGAGCTGAAAACAGTAAGGAAATAAAGGAGACAACCACCTCACGAGTGTGGTTACCTGTCGTTATTGCTCCGTGCCATGATAATTAACTTTTTTTCACCACTACTACTTCACGTGATTCTCAGCTAACGGGACATTGATGCTGAGGAGGAGGAGGAGGAGGAGGAGGAGGAGGAGGAGGAGGAGGAGGAGGAGGAGAGGGCATGGGTAGGAGGAGGAGGGCTAACCAGGGCTATATTCCCCCTCCTTGACCTCTCTCTCTCTCTCTCTCTCTCTCTCTCTCTCTCTCTCTCTCTCTCTCTCTCTCTCTCTCTCTCTCTCTCTCTCTCTCTCTCCTCTCCCTTCCCCTCTCATCCACGCTTCTACTCCGGCCAGGTCACGATTCACGGCACACAACTGCTTGACCTCACACACATGCTCTTCGTGAGGCGCGGCAAGGTGGACAGGTGTGCTCTGCGACAGGTGTGTGGGGCGCTGGGAAGACTGTAAGGTGCAGGTGATCGTGTGTTGGCTACAGTGCCCGTGAAAGTGTAGATTGAGTACTGTACGTTAACTCCACCTCTCTTTCTCTTTCTCTCTCTAAAGGGGAGGTCAAAAGGTTAGCCTCCACCTTTCTCTCTCTCTCTCTCTCTCTCTCTCTCTCTCTCTCTCTCTCTCTCTCTCTCTCTCTCACACAGTGCTACCGAAAAAGGAAAAATCTAACGCTGACTTTCTCTTTAATTACCTTTTGAAATTTCAGTGGCTATCTGGCGTACTCACACACACACACACACACACACACACACACACACACACACACACACACACACACACACACACACACACACACACACGTACACATATAAGCACGTACACACTTCATGACTCAACTTCATTCAATGCTTGCCGAGAGGGGGAGAGGAGGAGGAAGAGGAGGAGGAGGAGGAGGAGGAGGAGGAGGAGGAAAAGAAGAAGAGAAAAACTTGAAGCCAGAAGATTAAGAAAAACAAGGCAATGAATGCACGAGAGAGAGAGAGAGAGAGAGAGAGAGAGAGAGAGAGAGAGAGAGAGAGAGAGAGAGAGAGAGAGAGAGGTGGATTAGCATCATCTACACGCATGAACGCCCACGCAATGTCTATCCCCTCCTCCTCCTCCTCTCCCTCTCTCTCTCTCTCTCTCTCTCTCTCTCTCTCTCTCCCCCCGCATAATGCTTTCATAATACTCAAGAGGTGAAGGAAAAATGTTATCCCGTAAAAGAGGTCGAGTGGTGCAAGTGAGGCGTTAAAGTCACTTGTATGAAATGTTAATGACAGGTGAGATAACAGTAGTAGCGGTAATAGTAATAATAATAATAATAATAATAATAATAATAATAATAATGATAATAAAGATAAGAGTAGAAGTATTTGGGGTAGCGGAAGTGGTGGTGATAGAGGTGGAGGTGGTGGTAGTAGTAGTTGTAGTAATAGTAGTAGAAGTAGAAGTAGTAGTAGATGTGGTAGTACTAGTAGTAGTAGTAGTAGTAGTAGTAGTAGTAACGAAATAAATCTTGTAGTCTCTCTCTCTCTCTCTCTCTCTCTCTCTCTCTCTCTCTCTCTCTCTCTCTCTCTCTCTCTCTCTCTCTTTCCGTCAAGTGGCACTGAGAATGGGCCTGTGTGTGTGTGTGTGTGTGTGTGTGTGTGTGTGTGTGTGTGTGTGTGTGTGTGTGTGTGTGTGTGTGTGTGTGTGTGTGTGTGTGTGTGTGTGTGTGTCATGTCACGGAAGGGAGATAAGAACCAACTGAGAAAAGAGAGAGGAAGAAAAGGAAAGGAAGGGAGGGTGGGAGGGAGAAGGGGAGCTAGGGAGAGAGGAGAAGAGGAGGGAGGGATGGAGATAACTGTATACCCCCACGAATATCTGGAAGAACATTACATGAGAGAGAGAGAGAGAGAGAGAGAGAGAGAGAGAGAGAGAGAGAGAGAGAGAGAGAGAGAGAGAGAGAGAGAGAGAGAGAGAGAGAGAGAGAGAGAGAGAGAGAGAGAGAGAAGTCAGCCCTCACCTTTTACCTCCGAAAACCTACCCAAATTTCCCCACTATTCTCCCCTCACCTTCTATTGTCTATCTCACATTTCCCCTTCCCTTCCTTTCCCTTCTCTTCTCCTTTACACTTTCCGATTCATTTTCTTATCCTTATCTTTTCCTCTCATCTTTCACCCTTAAAACTCTCGTACCATATGGTCCCTTCTTTCTCCCTTTTCCTCCCCTCTCTCTTGTACTTAACCTATTCCCCTCTCTCATTTATTTCCTCTTTATCTCTTGTTCGTCCATTGCAAATTATCTCTTAAATTATTCTCATGTTTTTTTTTCTCATTTTTATGTCTTTTAAATTGTCTTTATTTCTTATTTGTCATTTACTTATCCTATTCATTCCTTTTCTTTACCTTAAAATTCTCTCTTATATTTCTATCTTTTATTCTATTCATCCTTATAACTCTCATTTCTTCATATTCCCTGTTTCTTTTCTCTCATTTACCTCTTATTCCCTTTCTATAATCATTATTAATAGTCTACCTTTCTAATTTTCTCTCTTCCATATAATTTCAAAACACCAAAGACTCTCCAATGATACTCCTTGCATCTTCCTCTTATAATACCTACACATGTTCTCATTTTCTATCTCACTATGCATTCTGTACCTATTAATCGATCTATCTAACTATTTATGTATCTACCATCCTTTCTACCTACTTACGGAGCTGAATACCTATTTTTTTTCACATAACACTCTCATCCTCTCACTACATTCTTTACTACTTACCTTCTACCTTGCTAAGTATCTATCTGTACCTATTTACCTCTTTACCTAATGCTGTCATTCTCTTCTTACTTAAATATATATCAAGCTAAGTATCTATTCGTGTCTATTTATCCTTTTATTTTACCATTTTTTTTTCATCTCTCTCTCTCTCTCTCTCTCTCTCTCTCTCTCTCTCTCTCTATGTGTGTGTGTGTTCAAACTGTCACGACCATTCATGTCCTCCTTGCCCCTTGTCTCACCCCGCCCAGTGTGTGCCCTTTCCCCGCCCTTTCTCCCGTAGCAGCAGTGTGGAGAGGATAATTGCGCCGCCCATCACGAGAACTCACGCCGCCCTTGCCGCCAAGCCATAAAAACCCGTGTTGTGAAAGGATAATGTAACACGCTTAGCTGCGAAGGTGGTGGTGGTGGTGGTGGTTGCCCTTAACTGTGTGTGTGTGTGTGTGTGTGTGTCACCATGGTGGCGCCTGTGTGTGAGAGAGAGAGAGAGAGAGAGAGAGAGAGAGAGAGAGAGAGAGAGAGAGAGAGAGAGAGAGAGAGAGAGAGAGAGAGAGAGAGAGAGAGAGAGAGAGAGAGAGAGAGAGAGAGAGAGAGAGAGAGAGAGAGAGAGAGAGAGAGAGAGAGAGAGAGAGAGAGAGAGAGAGAGAGAGAGAGAGAGATTCATCACCTCTTTCGCTTGCAAAAGCAACTTCAGTTCAGAAGTTCAGAGAAGAAATGAAGAAAGAAAGAGTGAGAAAGAAAAAAAATAATTGAGCAAGTGAGCGTGAGTGAATGATGAGAGAGAGAGAGAGAGAGAGAGAGAGAGAGAGAGAGAGAGAGAGAGAGAGAGAGAGAGAGAGAGAGAGAGAGAGAGAGAGTGTATACGTAGTAATTGTATGTTTACTTATGAAAAATGATCGATTTATCTTTCTTGTTATTATTATCATTATTATTATTATTATTATTATTATTATTGTTATTATTATTATTATTATTTGTCATTATCTTAATTTTATTGTCATTGTTTTTATTATTATTGACAATTGGGATTTATTGTTATTTTATCTACTAATGGGGAGAGAGAGAGAGAGAGAGAGAGAGAGAGAGAGAGAGAGAGAGAGAGAGAGAGAGAGAGAGAGAGAGAGAGAGAGTGTGAGTGAGTGAGTGTGTGAGTGATTGAGTGAGTGAGAGAGACTGACTGAATGAGTGAGTGAGTGAGTGGGGAGGAAGTGCGTTCGTGAGGTAGTGATCCATCCTTTCACCGTCTGTATGAGAGTTCCTGGTCGATGTCACTTGAGATATCCGCTGCTTGGAGGAGGAGGAGGAGGAGGAAGAAGAGGAGAAGGAGGAGGCACAAGAGCTGGAGAAGAGGGAAGAGAGAGAGAGAGAGAGAGAGAGAGAGAGAGAGAGAGAGAGAGAGAGAGAGAGAGAGAGAGAGAGAGAGAGAGAGAGAGAGAGAGAGAGGGAGAATACAAATATAGTGTGGACAGATTGGAGAGCAGTGAGGCATAACGTTAAGAGAAGAAGAAATAGCAGGAGGAGGAGGAGGAGGAGGAGGAGGAGGAGGAGGAGGAGGAGGAGGTAGAGAGGGAGAAGCATCGGAAGAAGAGGAAAGGGAAATGAATGCAAGAAGAATGAAGGGGCTGGATTATGTTGCAATGTACTCAGCCGCCAGTCACCGCCAGGCCACCCACCAGCTGCCCGCCCTCTCACGTGCCACACTCACAGACGCACCTCCCGCAGCGCCCACCCGCCTGTCTGCTCGTCGGGCTCGCCTTCACTTCACGCGCGTGCACTGACCCATAGCCGCGTGTGAGTGAGTGTGAGTGTACTGCTCGTATCAACACCTGCATTACTACTGGTACTCTTACTACGTGTGTGTCTATGTACATGTCTCTTATCGTTATAATTACAACTGTTTTTAATTTTTTTGTGATATTGGTATAACTGTCTCTTTTTACTGTCTACTACTACTACTACAACTACTACTACTACTATTACTACTTTTACTACTATTACTACTCGTGTTACTACTATCACTACTACTACAACTGCTCCAAAGTTAATTTTTCGTCATCTTCATAACAAAAATAACAAGTGAAACGATCTCTCTCTCTCTCTCTCTCTCTCTCTCTCTCTCTCAACACATCACCATCACTATCACTCACCACAGCAATGACAAGTAAAGCCGCATTTTTCCCTTTCCTTCCTCCTCTCCCTTCGCCACTCGCATCATGTTACTAAGCAAGAGTAAAGTGGAAAGCATGAGAAAAAAAAGGAAAATAACCCAGGGAGGAGCAACGACGACATTATTATAAACTTTCATCGAGAACCAGGAAGGAAAAATGAAGAGTAGGAGGAGCAGCAAGTGTGGAAAAGAAATAGATTGTGGAATGATGAAAAGAAAAAAAAATAGGAAAACGAGAAGTAAATTTGTGAAAAACATTCCTTTCCTTGGTTGTATAAAGATGAAAAGGGAAAAATGAAAAAAAAAAATGTAAGGAAAATTAAAAAATAGCACTTGGTTTCTAGACTGAGGAGAAATGAAAAGAGGAAGAGAGAAATGAAAAGAAACTGGAGCAGAACTTTCCTTTTCTAGATTGTGGAATGATGATGAAGAAAAAAGAGAAAAAAATGAAAATAGAAGAAAACACTGCATCCCTAGAGTACAGAACGACGAAGAAAAGAAGAAAAGAAAAAAGAAAAATAGAGAAAAAAACAAGAAAATTGAACTAAACATTCTCTTCCTTTCGAAATATGTAACTCACACACACCTAACCCCCTTCCCCCCTAACACACACACGGAGTCTTGACATTTACACTTTTCTCTACAACCTCCGTTACCTGTGTGATTTAGAGTTCTAGGTAAGCATATATCATTGTTCCTTTCACTATAACAGAGTCCACTGCCCTATTGCCCATCGGGACTGACTCTCATTCTCAGCCTTTTTTTTTTCTGAGTGTCTGAGGCAAGGCGTTTCTCCTTCGATTTTGCATAATGTAGACTAGTTCTAGAAGAGGAAGAGGAGGAGGAGGAGGAGGAGGAAGAAAAGAATAGTGATGACATGGAGAAGAATATTGATGAGGAAAAGTGAAGGAGGAGGCATAGAAGGACGGGAAGAAAAGGAGGATGGGGAAGATGACGAAGTGGAAGAAGAGGAGGAAGGAAGGTGGGGCAAGAGAAAGAGGAGAACCGCCCTGAGCTTCACTACCTAATAAAGGCAGCGAGAGGAGTTTTGGTGTGGTCATCTCAACTCATCCTTGTCAGCTTGAATTTTGCTTCCTCTTAATCTCTCTCTCTCTCTCTCTCTCTCTCTCTCGGCAGGTTTGATTTTTTGCTATCTATGACAGTTATACAAGAGGAGGAGGAGGAGGAGGAGGAGGAGGAGGAGGAGGAGGAGGAGGAGGAGGAGGAGGAGGAGGAGGAGGAGGAGGAGGAGGAGGAGGAGGACGACGACGACGACGAGGAGGAGACAGTAGCATAAACAAGTCAACATATCTCTTATCTCTCTCGTCTCTCCTGCTTTACAATGCCATCTCTCTGTTAAACATTTACAAACACTTCCAAAACAGTCTTGCATGGTACGTAATACTTTCTTGCTACCTGACTAACCTGAGTAACCCTAAGTAACTTTTTATACGAAGCAACCAGATGTAATTCGCAACTTTACCACCACTTAAACATGGCCCCAGCACGTCAACCCTTCTTGGAATAAAAATGAAGAGGATTTACCTGACTGCACTAGACAGGTGAGGTGGTATATGTAAGGTAAATCATGCTGCACTCTCACCAAAGCAACTGCAGCGTGAGGGAATCGAAACCTGCAACCTTTCAGTCCAGCAACTCACCACGATACCAGGCGAGGAAGAGAGAGAAAGAGAGAGAGAGAAAAAAAAAAAAAAGAACACGAGCGCAAGAACAGCAAGAAACAGTGGAGATCAAGTCATGACCATAAGAGGAAGCAAACAAACAAAGAGTCGAGGCAGCAACAGACACACCTACCAAGCCAGACCAGGTGAGGGAGCGCACAGGTGTGTTGGGCGGCCAGCGAGCGACAAAGACAGGTAACTAAGGTTCACTCTCGTCCCTCCTGCAGGTTTTACAACGGTGGTGCGGGGTTCTACAACGGTGATGATGGTGGTGATGGTGGTGATGGTGGTGATGGGTGAGGTTTTCCAAGTGAGGAGGAAATTCTGCAGTAGAAGTGGTGCTGGTGGTGGTGATGATGGTGTTGGTGGTGCTATAGGGATAAGAAAGGGTTTTGCATAAGTATGAGTGACAAGACAGGTTTTACAGTAGAGGTGAAGGAAGATATTTAATTTGTACAGGTATGAAAGGATAATGATTGGAGTTATACAGTGATAAAGGATTAGAAGCTAGAAAAAAAGATTAAATTCTACAGTAAAGTGATTTGTAAGTCTAGACAGGAAGAAAATAAAGTCAGGGAGAATTTTACAGTGGTAGTGATAATTCGGATGTTCAGAGGGTGAAAAGAGACCCTTGCAAAGATGTAAGAGGAGATAGCAAGGTTTCTATGGTAAAGAGGAGGGATTTGCATGGATGTAGATAGTGGTAAGTAGGTGGTGGTGATGCTGGTGAGGAGATTATACCCAAAATGGAGAGGGATAGAGGAAAACAGGAGGAATTTATAGTGTGGAAGACGTGGATAATAGGTGATGGTGGAAGTGGGGAGGGCGAATAAAAAGAAAGGTTTCAGTGATAGCAGTGGGAGGAGATAGTGGTGATAGTGGTGATGGTGGTGATGGTGAACCTGGGGGGAGGAAGTGGGGAAGGGAGACTCGAACTGGTAAAATGGAGAAGTCATCCGGGGTACTGCGGGGTGACTGACCTGACGGGGCGAGGCTGCAGCAGTACCTCGACTCAACGGACACGCGTGACCTACCCTGCATCGGCTCGCCCCTCTCCTACTCCCACTCCGCCACCTGCCGCTCCGCCCCGCCCAGCCCAGCCCCGACAAGCCCCGACCTGCCCCGCCCCACGCCACCCAGCAGAGCCAGCTGGTGCCACGCAACGCCCCACACGCCATCTGGCACTCGCAAATCTCCACGTCACATGCTAAATAGTGTGGTTGTGTCCTTAGGGTGTTCAGGTCAGGCTTCTCTTGCTCTCCCTGGAGCAAAGAATCGTTTATCATTACGTCTCTCTCTCTCTCTCTCTCTCTCTCTCTCAGAAGGAAAGTGGTGATGAGGTGCCTTGGTTTCTTTCCCCTCAGCACCACCACCACCACCACCACCACGTAATTACTCCGTCCCTTCACCTCATCCACCACCAGCACCACCACCATCACCACCACCACGACACGTCCTCACCAATCCAACAAGCTGTCTGCCGCACTGCCACTCCCTCCCTCACCACCACCACTACGCTATCACTACGCCACCGCCGCACCACACCTGCCTAACCACACCACCACAACAACACCAAGCTTTGTTCACGCACACGCACACACACATAGTACATCACCATCATTACCAAACACCACCACGAGTTACCTGTATATAATCTGTGTCTTACTGTAATGTGTACCTTGATGATTTAGAACCTGAGTTTGCCGGATGTGACAGGTACACCCCGCTACCGTACCTGGCTGTACTAGGGGTGGGTGGGTCGGTGAAGGGCGGAGGGGGAGGGTAAGTAGAAGGTGGAGCATGACGCAATGGGGCGCAATGGAGACTGGAAGCTACCGTGAGTACAAGCGAGTGAGTGAGTGGGTGGGTGGTGGGTGGATGTGTGGGTGGGTGGGTTGGTGACTGGCGCTGTGATTGGGTGACTGCAAAAAAAAGAAAAGAAAAAGGGAACGAAATGTGAAAGTGATTGAATGAGTGTTTCAATGAGTGAATTAAAAGGGTTGCATGGAGTCTAAATGGCTGGGATGAACATTAAAGGGTTGAACAAAGGAGTGAGAGGAGGAATAATGGAATAATCACGAGAGGTTTAAAAGTGAGTGAGTGAATGAGTACAGGGTGTGTAGGACAAAACATTTAATTCCCTGTTGACTCTCCCACTCCCTCTCCTCCCTCCCTCCTCTTCCTCCTGCCGCTTGGGTCCTCTGCCTCCCGCTCACTGCACTCTTTCCGGCGCCTCGCTCCTCACGCTCTTCTTCTTTTGTCTTCCTCGCCAAATCCTCGACTTCCTCTCGTGTTAAGGAAGCGATTACCTGGCGATTCCCGCTCACTGAACAACGGCACCTAGATCTCTCACCTCCTCCTCCTCCTCCTGCTGCGCCTCCTCCTCCTCCTCCTCCTCCTCCTGCTGCCTCCTCCTCCTCCTCCTCCTCATGTTGTTAATTTGATTTATTACATTTTCACCTCCTTTCTCTTCTCTGTTTCTTTTCTTGATTGTTTCATATCATGTATCTTCCTTCTTTTCTTTTCTTCCCCTCTTTCTCCTTCTGCTCCTCTTGTATTTATTGATATATTTTATTTTTATCTCCTTTCTCTTCGTTTTCCCCTGTTCTCTTCTTGGTTATCCTTTATCATGTATCTATCTTCCTCATCTCCTCCTCCTCCTCTTCTTGGTTCCGATATACTACATTTTCTCTTCCTTTCTCTTCCTTGTTTTCCTCCTGCTCTTGTTCTTGCATCTCTCTTATCACATATCTCCTCTACGTTCTTTTCCTTCTCCTCCTCCTCCTCCTCCTCCTCTTCTTCTTGTTGCTATTGATTTACGTACTCTATTTTTTTTGTCTCCTTTCTCTTCCCTCTGTTTTTTTCTTCTTATTTCTCTTAATTTTTCCTACTTGTCTTTCTCTTCTTCATTGTACTTTTACTCCACCTTTCCTTTCTCCTCCTGTCTTTATTTTTCCCCACCTGTCTTTATTTTTCTGTTTTCCTCCCGCATTTATTCCAACTCTTTGCAACACTTCATATTCGCCGTTCCTCTCTTCTTTCTTTTCCCGGTTTTGCTTTTACTATTATTTTCATTTCTCCGTTATTTTTTTCCCCTCTTTCAAGTACCTCTTTAATATTCCTCACGTGTTCTCACTCCGCGGGGGAGGAAAGAGAGAGAGAGAGAGAGAAAGAGAGAGAGGTAAAGGGAGGGAGAGGGAGGGAGAGAGGAAATAGTTTATAAAGTCAGTTAGAAAGTCAGTGCGTGGGAACGAGAGAGGCGACCTTCTGTAAGTGGTGTGTGGGAAGCCAGGTCACACCACCACACCACCCTAACACCACGGTCACAAGCACGGTAAGTCTCTTCATTCCCTCTATATAACAATGCTGGAGAGCGAGAAGTTAGTATTAGTAAGACCACAGCATAGTGTTTCTGCCTCCTCTGTTGTTTATAAGCGAAATTTGAGCTGTATCTTGGTCCTATTGTTTTTGAGTATTGCGACATCGGAGAGGATGAAAGCAGATGAATTGGAAGAGAGAACGGAACACGCCACACAAAACGCCATGACAAATTCCTAAACTAACACGACAGAACATATTTGAACAAGCGCTGCAACACACTACTTTAACAATAACACAATGAAACACACCCACGCAAGCACAATGGAAGGCACCACCATAAACACAACACAACACACGCAGGATTATGTCACAAGAACCATACAACAGAACACACACAAAAGGTACCAAGAACACGTAACAGATATGAGAAAGTGACGCAATTGACGTAGGTAGCTGAAATAAAGGTACTAATACAAACGGTACGCACCTCACTACAGTACCATAGATCCACCACAACATAATAGGTATTTTTTTTTTATGTAAGACGGAGAACTATTAAGAGCAAAAAAAAAAAAAAAAAAAATTAATATCAGAAAAAAGAGCCCACTTGAATTATAGTCTCCATAAAAGCTTAAAAAGAGTTAGTCAAAATTCAGGGATACAACGAACACAACACACACACAAACAACAATGCAACACTAAACAAGTACCAATGAATAAATAAAAACGAAACACAGGAGACAAAAACCAGACAACAAAAGGAGAAACAAGTAAGACAACAAGGCGAGAAAACAACAACAAAAAACGAAGAACAGCAGTAGCAACAACAACACCAGCAGGAGGAGCAGGAGGAGGAGGAGGAGGAGGAGAAGGAAGAGCAATGATGGTATACAGTTAGTCACATACCACGAGGCAGCATCGACTACCAGACATAGTGAGAGAGAACAACAACTGAATATAAAACCACGAACCAATTAAAGAGAATGTGACACGAGAACCAAAGATAACTTACTAACCCTATTGATCTTTGCCCCCCAAACGTGACCTAACCTAACCTAACGTGACCTAACG
>NC_059275.1:5094374-5099374 GCF_017591435.1 Portunus trituberculatus
CTGTAGTTAAAGCTAGGAGTCTTATTGAAGGGCGTTTTCATGAATGCAGTGATAATTCAACAAGTGGTCTAGTCACCTCCACCTACACCACCAACACAGCCAACACAAAAGTCACCTCTACCACAGCCTGCTACACCACCACCACCACCATAACCAGCACACTCTGCCTGCTAAATGGAAGACACACTCATGAAAACTTGACTAATGATATCTGGCGGTGGGTAATAGACTAGGCGCGGGAAGAAAGGGTTTGAGAATAAGGGCCTATCAATTGCCAGGTTCTGTAAGGAGACTGTCAGTGGATCGGAGGATGTAAGACTGAGATCCATATTCAGAAACACTTTGCTACTCTCACCACGACTATTTTCTAAGACCACAGAGATGATCAGCGGGGTATTCAAGAGTGTTTCTCCTGTTAATGATGTAGAAATCTTGTCAATCTGCCTCTAAAACCATAAAAAAAACACCTCAGAAAACTCGTGTAAATTTATACATAGCCTTTTGAGATAGTGGAGGTGAAGCGCAGAAGTGTTTGAGAATACAAGCCTGAGGGAAAGAAGCCAAGCACAGTGGGAGGGAAGCAGAGGGTTACTCAACTTCTGACCTCAACTGTAAACACAGGCTCGGGTACACTAATCATTTTCTATGCTTTAAATGTAATCTGCTTCGGAATTCATGTGCGGTATAATTTTCCTCCTACTAATAAAATAATGGTGTTTTTTTTCATATTCTTGGGTATATTTTCCTTTATGACGCGTTAAGTATCATGTTTTTTTACTACTACTACTACTACTACTACTACTACTACTACTACTACCACTGCCACACACAGACTGGCAAAACCCACGTCCTCAACTTCACCTTTGACGCTAGATTTCAAACAAGCAGGATTTCGACAAGATATTTATAAAGTCTGTCACCTGTTTACATTGCCAACCACGAGGCCAGTCAGTGAGTCAATCAGTTACTTTACCCTCGCGATACTGTTGTGAAGAAATCTTTGGTGCAATCTATCTATAAGTAAAATGAAGAGAGAGAGAGAGAGAGAGAGAGAGAGAGAGAGAGAGAGAGAGAGAGAGAGAGAGAGAGAGAGAGAGAGAGAGAGAGAGAGAGAGAGAGAGAGAGAGAGAGAGAGAGAGAGAGAGAGAGAGAGAGAGAGAGAGAGAGAGAGAGAGAGAGAGAGAGAGAGAGAGAGAGGAACGGTACTTACAACATCTCCAGACAAAAAAAAGAAAAAGAAATAAAAGTCAGGACTGAAGTAGGAGGAGGAGGTGGTGGAGGGAGAATGAATGAGGCAGAAGAAAAATGGGAAAGAGAAAGGATTGGAGGAAGAACGAACGGTGAAGGTTTTAAAACAATGAGAAAAAAAAGTGAGAGAGAGAGAGAGAGAGAGAGAGAGAGAGAGAGAGAGAGAGAGAGAGAGAGAGAGAGAGAGAGAGAGAGAGAGAGAGAGAGAGAGAGAGACTATCGCACGCACCAGACAGTACTATTTTTTAAAAGGAAAATTGAAAGGAAAAAAAAGAAAGACAAGAAAGGTGAACGCAACGAGTAGTGTGTGTGTGTGTGTGTGTGTGTGTGTGTGTGTGTGTGTGTGTGTGTGTGTGTGTGTGTGTGTGTGTCTGCAGTTCACCTTGGGAGGGAACACAACAAGAGGCGCGGTGCAGGTGAGGTCTTCCCTAATTTGAATACTTCACCTGAGGCCACACCTGTCCCGCCTTCCCCCTCGTGGCTCGGGACTCTGCACCACACTAAAGGCGGCCGGAGGAACCACCTGACGGGGACCTAACGCTACTGACGAAGGGACGAGTCTTGCAGGGGTGAGTCTCGCAGGTGTTATAGTGCATGGATGGCTCCGTGTTTTAATGACGTGTTGGCGGGATGTAGCAGGCCCGCCCTCGCCCTTTCAAGGACCAACCCGTAGAAGGCAAGACTGGTGTCCCTCACACACACACACACACACACACACACACACGCAGAACCATATGCTTTCCTAAATTGTTTACAAAAAGAGAACACGAAATATTTTTTTAATCTTGTCACCCAAAAAATCCGTTTCTTTAACACTGACTCCTTCAATCTAAGCAAACAAACATCATAAGGCTACTTTTTTTTTTAAGTTAATCTTTTTAAAATCGAAGAGCATGATAAATAAATAAAAATAACTCGTCTAGGAAAATTATTTAAACTTATGATAAAAACAAGTTACTTTTATTGAGATGGAAGTTTAACATGCACACACACACACACACACACACACACACACACACACACACACACACACAGACACAGCCTTCACCCCTGCCAAAGACGTCTCCACCCTTCCTCCCTTCTTCCCTCTCCCTGCCTCCTTGTCCCTTCCTTATGTCTTATCCCTGCCCCTCCCATACTCTCCCCTTCTCCCATACCTTAATCCTGCCCTTCCCATACCCTCCCTCCTTCCATTCCAGTACTGATAACGGATTCAAATTAGTCTATAGCGGATATGGGCCAGACAGAAAAAAGAGAGTAATCGGAGGAGGAGGAGGAGGAGGAGGAGGATCGGAGGAGGAGGAGGAGGAGGAGGAGGAGGAGGAGGAGGAGGAGGAGGAGGAGGATTAATGAGAAATAATAGGTACACTACTTTTCCTTTTGTTGTTTTTGTGTGTGAAGGAAGGAAGAATGGAGGAAGGAGAAAAGGAGAGATGGACGGAGAGAAGAATGCTCAGTGAAGAGGAGGAGGAGGAGGAGGAGGAGGAGGAAGAGGAGGAGGAGGAGGCGATATGCATGTGCTGGTGCCAAGACGGTTGAACGAAGAAGGAAAAAAAGAACAAGAATGAAAATTGGAGGAGGAAGACGAGTATGTGGAGACGAAACAAAAGTGGAAGGAGAGAGAGAGAGAGAGAGAGAGAGAGAGAGAGAGAGAGAGAGAGAGAGAGAGAGAGAGAGAGAGAGAGAGAGAGAGAGAGAGAGAGAGAGAGAGAGAGAGAGAGAGAGAGAGAGAGAGAGAGAGAGAGAGAGAGAGAGAGAGAGAGAGAGAGAGAGATGGAAATATGACAAAATAATAAAAACAAGAGCAGAGGAAAGAAGAAAATCACGGTGGTAATGAGAGGAGAATTATGATAATGTGGAGGAAAATTGGCAGGAGGAGGAGGGGGAGGAGGAAGAAAAGAAGAAGACGAAGACAAAAACGAAGACGGAGAAGAAGAGAAGCAGAGGAATAAACGAACCACAAATTAGGAAAAAGAAAAAAAAAAAACTAAGCAGAACATTTTACACATATGCGGCTTTTTCTAATCATAACTAAATCTAACCTAACCTGAGGGACGCTAGATAGCACTGACGAAGGCTCCTCCCCGCCCACCACTCCTTCCAACAGAAAGCGGCGGGAGGGAAAGAAAAATCAAGCAACATCCAAAAAAATACAAGAAAAGAAAAGAAGAGGAGGAGGAGGAAGAGGAGGAGGAGGAAGAGGAGAAGGAGGAAGAGGAGGAGGATGGTGAGGTCAGCAGGGCTCCTCACCCCAGGAATTACAGGATCTACCTCCTCTCTCCTCTCTCCTACTCAACAGGAAACGCTCTCCTCCTCCACCCCCCCTTCTCTCTTCACTTCGTCCCCTCCTCCCCCCCTCCCCATTGCCTCAGAAACGTGTTATGTGGGGTGTTTTGGGTCAGGTTAATCAATCTCTGGTCTTAAGAGTCCTTCCTGCCCCCCACCAAACCCCAACAACCCCTTCTTAGGCTCCTTCGCTTCCCCTCTTCATTTTTTCCATCACCCCATACTTTCTCTCTCTCTCTCTCTCTCTCTCTCTCTCAATCTTTTTTATCCCTTTGCTTTGTTTATTCTCCTCTCCCTCCTCCTCTTTTCTTTCTATTATTCTTCCTTCTTTTTCATCATTTCATCTATGGCCTTCCTGATTTTTTTTCACCATTTTATTATTCATTTTCTTTGCCTTCCTTTTTATCTATCTAAAGCCTCCATTCATATTCGCTTTCTACCTCTTTTTTATTTTATCTTCTATCATCAAGATTTTTTTAACCTTTATTTCCTTTCGCTTTCATCCTCTCTTTTTTTTCTACATCTCTCAGGCACACCACCGTCTCTCTCTCTCTCTCTCTCTCTCTCTCTCTCTCTCTCTCTCTTTCTTCTTATTTTTTTCCTTCTCCATATCCTCTCCTTTGCTTTCCCTTCCTTTCATCTCACCCACCACACTCAATTTCAATCCATATTCTTATCTCCCGTTGCCTTTCATCTAAATCATACCTTCTCTCCTTCTCTCCTCCTACACTAGATAGATAGATGCACAGATAGACAATTTATATATTGACCACAACTAACCGTCCCCACCGCCGCAGATCGATGGACAGATAGACAGACTCGAGGACCACAGATCGTAATATAAAAACAAAACACGCCTTCCTTTATCTCACATCTCAAGGCTCATGTTCCCATAATTAGTGAAGCGGAAAGTTGATGTGGAGAAGAGGAAAGGCAGAGGGCAGACAGGGAGGGAGGCAGACAGAGACAGGCAGGCAGGAACCCCCCCCATCTCCTAACTTCCATCCTCCAGCTACCTACCCCGCCTCATTTCCCCGCCAGGCATACCCACACATCCCAGGAACAGAAGGGAACCCGCGGGGGACTTCCCTGATGCACGCAGCCACGCACAGCAACTTCTCTCAGTGACTCAGGGAAAAGGCCAGGGTTGGAGGATGTGAAAAGAAGTGAAGAGGAGAGAGAAGAGGAGGAGAGGAGAGGGGAGAAGAGGAGGAAGAAGAGGAGATGAAGAGGAAGAGAAGAAGAGGAGGAAAGGGAAGGAGAGAACGGGAATGGGGAGGAAAGGAGGAGGAAGGGGAGGAGAGGATTGGGAGGATAGGAGGAGAGGAGGGTTTCTTGCAGCTTCCCTTATTTTCTTATGTAATGTTGGAGAGAGAGAGAGAGAGAGAGAGAGAGAGAGAGAGAGAGAGAGAGAGAGAGAGAGAGAGAGAGAGAGAGAGAGAGAGAGAGAGAGAGAGAGAGAGAGA
>NC_059275.1:5104374-5136874 GCF_017591435.1 Portunus trituberculatus
AAGACAGACACTGGAACACAAAGGCAAGCACGAGGGAAGAGACAACGAGATGAGTGGACAGATAGAAAGAAACCAGCACAGATAAACAGAAACGAAACAAACAGATGGATAAACACTCGAGCCTCTAAACTGTGACACAAACACACACACACATACACACACAGTAGAGAGAGAAACAGGCGGCCAGGTCAGAGCACAAGTTACAAGTCAGCAAAGTGAGGGAGTGCAGGTACCCGCTTCCCTCCCCGCTCACCTTGAACTCAATGGAACAAGCCGCGCCATCACACGTCGCGCCGCCACACCTGTATGACTAATGATGCTTGCCTGTAATTGACCCGCTTTGCCTCTGCCTGTGTGGAAATACCCGTGATTCATCCTGCATCGTTTTGTTATGATATAATAGTGGTGGTGGTAGTGGTGGTGGTGGTGGTGGTGGTGGTGGTGGTGGTGGTGGTGGTGGTCTAGGAGGGTATATGTTGTAATGATATAGTGTGTGTGTGTGTGTGTGTGTGTGTGTGTGTGTGTGTGTGTGTGTGTGTGTGTGTGTGTATACAGCCCATTATTGTGGCTGACTTGTACTAGTAACACTAATTGCACGGTTTCATTACTAATAACAATACTAAAAAAAAACATAAAAAAGGAAAACGGGTAAACATGTTGCCATTAACCCCCTCCCCCCCAAATAAAAAAAAAAAAACACGGCCAGTAACAATAATACAAAGGAAAAACATACGCGTACTCACACCACATAGTAAAATGAAATAAGAAACACTCGCAGTACAAGTTCGCGTGTGAAAGAGTACCCCCTGACTGCCTGACTGACCATCCACTCTCGCTCTCCATCTCCCGTCCCTCTTAACGTGTCAACAAAATGTGGAGCAGCAACATTCTCAAGCGCGCACCGGCCAGCCAGCCAGTCAGCCAGCCAGCGACCGCCACACACAACCACCACCACCACCACCATCACCACCGCCACCACCACACTTTCTACACCAGCTGGGACGGTCCGGCTCCAGCTATCCAGGTTACGAGTGTGCAGCCAATCATTAGCAGCGGTGGACAGGTGAACCGCACACACACAGACACACAAACACATACACACGCACACCTATATTCTGAAACCCTCTGCTCTATTACCACGACTATTTTCAAAGGCCATAGAGATTATCAGCCCGATTCCCAAGACTGTTTCTCCAGTTACTAATGTAAAAATCTTGTTAATCTGCCACTAGAACCGTAAAAACATCCTTAATCCCTTCAACATTGATACGTATTTTTTTTTACTTTGATTTTTTAGTAAGATTAGACGATTTTATTTGTATTAAGAAGGGTCTATGGAGATCAAAACATTAATGGCCAGAGTCTGCACTAATCTAATCCCAACATATGTTTATGAAGTAGTATAAAAATGCCAAATAGTAACGAAACATGAAAACACGTCCTGGTACTGAGGAGATTAAAAACCCTTCAAATTTCAACTAGACCCTTTCGCATGTATAGTGAAGATGGTGCAGGGAAGAGAACTTTCAAAATATGGTCCTTCATGATGCCATACAAGTCGTCTATGGTTCCTGTGGTTCTCCTCTTCACCTGTGTCGAGTCTCAGGTTTCCTCTAATTAAGGCAAGCAGGTGTCTTTCCCGCAGGTAGCCCAGTCCATAGGTAAAAAGGAAAGGTGTGAGGGAATGTGACGGAACGATCGCTAGGGAGGAAAAAGTAAAGAAGAAAAGAAAGAGGAGGAACACCGAAAAACAAGCAAAGAGAGAGTTATGATAGGAAAGAAGGTAAGAAAGAAAAGGATGCAAGAGAAGGAAAAGAGCTTGTAAGAACAATAAAGAAGGGCAAAGGTAAGATAATGGAGAAAAATAAATAAGAATGAAAGGGATAGTAAGAGAATGAGAGAGAGAGAGAGAGAGAGAGAGAGAGAGAGAGAGAGAGAGAGAGAGAGAGAGAGAGAGAGAGAGAGAGAGAGAGAGAGAGAGAGAGAGAGAGAGAGAGAGAGAGAGAGAGAGAGAGAGAGAGAGAGAGAGAGAGAGAGAGAGAGAGAGAGAGAGAGAGGTCGGAATAAAAGAAAATAGAATGTCTTGGAGAAGTAAGAAGGAACGTAAATAAAGGAAAGGAGGAAAAGATAAACGGCAAGGATCTAAGAAAGAAAGAAAGAGGAAATGATCTTTGAAAACAAAAATAAATAAAAGAGAAACGGACGAAAAATAAGGAAGAGAAGAGAAATAAAGGAGGAAAGTATGAAGGGGACAGTGAAAGAAAGTCAGATAGAAAGAGGAGAAAGTTAAGGAGATAAAAAAACAGCTCAAAATCTTGGGAGTAAACAAAACTGAAAAAAAAAACAAGAAATGAACGACACAAACGAATGGAAAAATAAAAATAAAGAAAAAAAAATCTCAGAAGTCGATAGAATTTCAAAACATGGAAAAAAAGAGGGAAATAAGGAACGAGAGATGAAAGGAAGCACAGGAGGTGGACATCAGTGAAGGAAGGAGGAAAGGAAGACAGGTACACCAAAAAAAGTCCAGACAGTTTCCGTGACAACTCCCTGTCTAGTTTTATCCTTACGTCCTCCTTCCTTTCTTTTCTGCCACCCTGTCCCCTCCTCCCTCCTGTCTCCCTCTTCTCTCCCCCACTCCTCTTCTCGTAACACAGTGAAAATAGGCGGGTTGGATGTAAAATGTCACCACACACACACACACACACACACACACACACACACACACACACACATTCACCACTCGTGTGTGACTTAACATGACACAACCGTAACCTTCACGGCGCCTCCCTCTCCCGCCTCGCACTAACACACCTACACACCTGTAATTAAGCGAAGCACCCCCTTACCTGCCACCTCTCGTGACCGGCCGCCAGACACCCCCGCCACGTATTCCGGAGTGAGTCACACACCCACAAAACACCGAACGAAAGAGAAAGAAAAAAAGGTAACTGTCATGTGTTTTTTGTAATGTTTATTCTGCAACACTTGGCAACACTGCGGCTGAAGGGCAAATGTTACTACCTCCTCCACCACCACCACCACCACCACCACCACCACCACCACCTCCTCCTCCTCCTCCTCCTCCTTCTCCTCTTCCTCCTGCAATGACAGACAGCCTCCCGATCCGAGCACCTGGTGTGTGTGTGTGTGTGTGTGTGTGTGTGTGTGTGTGTGTTCTTTTACATGTCCTTGCCACATTTTTTTTACAGCATGTTCGTGTGTGTGTGTGTGTGTGTGTGTGTGTGTGTGTGTGTGTGTGTGTGTGTGTGTGTGTGTGTGTGTGTGTGTGTGTGTGCGTGCATTTTTCATTGTATTCATGGCCTTGCTATGCTGTTTTTGTTTGTCTGTTTGTGATTGTATGTTTGTTGACGTGCATGCAAACTTACTAACGTACAAACTGTACGTATATGTATGTACTTATGTATGTATGTATGCTGTGTGTGTGTGTGTGTGTATGTGTGTGTGTTTCACTATATGATCTGCTGCAGTCTCTGACGAGAGCCAGACGTTACCCTACGGAACGAGCTCAGAGCTCATTATTTCCGATCTTCGGATAGGCCTGAGACCAGGCACACACCACACACCGGGACAACAAGGTCACAACTCCTCGATTTACATCCCGTACCTACTCACTGCTAGGTGAACAGGGGCTATACGTGAAAGGAGACACACCCAAATATCTCCACCCGGCCGGGGAATCGAACCCCGGTCCTCTGGCTTGTGAAGCCAGCGCTCTAACCACTGAGCTACCGTGTTTGTGTGTGTGTGTGTGTGTGTGTGTGTGTGTGTGTGTGTGTGTGTGTGTGTGTGTATCAAGGGTAGCTACTGTTGCTATCACGAGCGTCGACACACCTGGGAAAACACACACACACACACACACACACACACACACAAGGTGGCCGGCGGCGAGATGATCGAACGCAGGAAGTCAGGCAATTAGAGGGAGCAGGAACCAGGTGCAAGATGACCCCGCTACCTGACGCTGCTTCGACAGGTAACCCTCACGCTCACGGTAACTACTTCTACTACTACTACTACTACTAACATTACTACTACTATTTTTAACTCTGCTACTCCCACCAACAGTACCGCTATTATTTCCACTACTGCCACTGCTTATAGTACCACCAATGTCACTACTACTACTACTACTACTACTACTACTATCACCCCCACTATCAAAACCAACTTCCATGTCGTTTCCTCTCATTAATATTTTTTTTCATCCTATCACCTTATCTACTCTCTTCCTTTCCTTCACTCCTTCCTTTCCTCTTAGCCTGTCCCTGCTCCTTCCTTCTTCCTCCTCCTTCCTCATGGCAAAAAGAGGAGGGAGGACGAAGCGTAACTAACGACGACAAGACACCATCTGTTGGCCGACAAGTCTAACGTGGTGATGTGGTGGTGATGGTGATGGTGATGATGATGGTGGTGATGGTGGACAGAAATACAAAAAGCTGACAATTTGTTCTCAATTTCCTTCCTCTTTCCTTCTGTTACTTCTCTCCCTTACTTTGTTCCTTTACTTTTCTCTCTTTCTCCCTCTTCCTCATTCACCTTCATCACCTTTTCGTCCTGTCTCTCCTCATCCTTCTCTTCCTCTTTTTCATTCCCTCCTTCACCTCTGACACAACACAACCCAATGACTACAGCGGTGGTGGTTATGGTGGTAGTGGTGGTGGTAGGGGTGGTGGTGGTGATGGTGGTGAGGAAGGATAACGAAAGTACAGGTAGGGGAAATTGGAGAAGTTGTGAAGTTTGGGGTTGGTTTCTGCACCCACACCAAAACTTACCACACCCGAAAGTATGTGCCCACACCCACTCTATCTCCCCACGCCCATGTCTAGATCACCCAATTCACCTGCTTTCTCTCTCTCTCTCTCTCTCTCTCTCTCACCTTCCTTTCGTCTCGTCCAAACACACACACACACAGCTGCCCATCACGACACCTACTACTGCACACCTGTTCCAAACACACGTGACTGTCCAAACACCTGTATTAACCTGTGGACCTAAACACACACACACACACACACACACACACACACACACACACACACACACTTACCTGTCGCCGCCTAGTACACATCTGCGTTTTTCCTCTCCATACCTGAACAAGGCAATTTGCAGCATATCAAGACAGTTCATCTGTGTGTGTGTGTGTGTGTGTGTGTGTGTGTGTGTGTGTGTGTGTGTGTGTGTGTGTGTGTGTGTGGCTTGCTGGCTGGCCGTTGCTCTCTCTCTCTCTCTCTCTGGTTTATAGTTCAACTCGAAAATTGGTAGGAAGCTTTCATCACCTATTGACACACACACACACACACACACACACACACACACACACACACACACACACACACGATAGGTTTCATGTGTAGCAGAATCCTATATTTTATGACGCATTCACTGTTCATAACACCTTGTAGAGAACAGTAGAGTTAGGGTGGTGGTGGTGGTGGTGGTGGTGGTGAATGCCTGTGGTTTCAAGTCAAGGATCTTTTCCCTCACTTCTGTTATTCCTTCCTTCACTGTCCCCGTCATTCACCACCAAAACCACCACAACCATCACCAAGAGCAGCACCATCACTACCCTCACAACCCCTCCTTCCCCCCCCATCACCACCATCACCACAACTCAAAAAAATAACACCATGATTTACTTTTCTGACTCAATTTACATATTTTCAAACTCCCACTTCTTCCTGTGTGTGTGTGTGTGTGTGTGTGTGTGTGTGGTCGTCCAGATGCGCCTCAAAAGGACCCCCGTGGAACCCTTTGACCCTGAAGATTAATACGACCCTGACCACTACACGCACACACGAACACACACACGAACATATTCTGAGTTGAAGATCATGTAAAATTTGAGAGAGAGAGAGAGAGAGAGAGAGAGAGAGAGAGAGAGAGAGAGAGAGAGAGAGAGAGAGAGAGAGAGAGAGAGAGAGCTAATACGGTACTGTGACGCAATTCTCTTCATACACTTCTTCCTTACTTACTTCACCACTATTACTACCAATCTCTCTCTCTCTCTCTCTCTCTCAACATAATAATCTCTATCACTTTCTCAATCACTCACTCTCCCAATTCCACTCAACCCGCAGTGGAAGGTCTCTCTCTCTCTCTCTCTCTCTCTCTCTCTCTCTCTCTCTCTCTCTCTCTTTCTTTACCACAGTCTTCTTATTTCTCTAATCTCATTAACGTAACTTTCCCTCTCCCACCTCCTCCTCTCCCTTATCTCTCCCTCTCCTGACTCATCCTTCCTCCACCTCATCACCTTTGCTTACGGTGCTAGTTTCTCTCTCTCTCTCTCTCTCTCTCTCTCTCTCTCTCTCTCTCCTTTGCATCATATATTTTTTTCCATCTTATTCATTTCCGTTTTACTTTTCATAATCTCTCTCTCTCTCTCTCTCTCTCTCTCTCTCTCTCTCTCTCTCTTGAATTAACTTTGTGGTAGTCAAGTCTGGAGGTCACACACGCAAACACACATGTACACAGACACACACACACACACACACACACACACACACACACACACACACACACGTGACTCATTTACTGCACTCCACACCAGATTAGGTCAATGGCTTCTACCACCACCACCACCACCACCACCACCACCACTACCACTACCACTACCACTACCACCATCACCACCCACCACCACCACTGCACGCCACTATCATTATCCACTGTTCCCATCGTCACCATCATCATCACCATTATTCTTTTGGTTGTTTTCATCACCACAATAAAAGAGATATCACCACTACTACGCCTTGACATTTCCTACTACTACTACTACTACTACTACTACTACTACTACTACTACTGCTGCTGCTGCTGCTGCTACCACGACCACTACGACCACAGCAAGACCACGAGGGAGAGAAAAGAGGGTTGAGAGAAGGCCTAGTCACGATTTCGCTCTAGTTCTATGAGAGAGAGAGAGAGAGAGAGAGAGAGAGAGAGAGAGAGAGAGAGAGAGAGAGATTAGAATGAAAGAAACGACGTAAAAGGAATACGACAACAAACAACGCACGCACACACAAACACACAGACACAGACACACACACACACACACACACACACACACACACACACACACAACAAAGACAGCGACACTTGATGACAGACACGCATGGACACACAACATGGCCACGGCAATATAACATAATACACACACACACACACACACACACACACACACACACGACTCATAAATTTAATAGACACTGAACGCAAAATGAGAAAAAAAAACAATAAAACCTAACATGAGAGAGAGAGAGAGAGAGAGAGAGAGAGAGAGAGAGAGAGAGAGAGAGAGAGAGAGAGAGAGAGAGAGTAAAAATGATAATGTTTGTTCTTGTTTTCATTCCATTCCGTTATTTCTTAAAATCTAAAGAAAATTCAAGGACAGATGTGTGTGTGTGTGTGTGTGTGTGTGTGTGTGTGTGTGTGTGTGTGTGTGTGTGTGTAAACTTTCGGTAGTATAAAGGAGAGAGAGAACGGTAGGGAAAAGGAGGAAAGAGAGGAAAAGGGACAGGAGGAACAATGGAGAGAGATGGAGAGGGAAAATGGGGAGGATTTCTGGTGTAAACAAACCAAGGAGCTGCTGTGGTTGGGTGTATTGGGGGTGTAGAGTGTGGTGGTGGTGGTGGTGGTGGTGGTGGTAAGAATACAGAAATGGTTGGTGATGGTAATGTTATTGAAATGTTGTGAGAGAGAGAGAGAGAGAGAGAGAGAGAGAGAGAGAGAGAGAGAGAGAGAGAGAGAGAGAGAGAGAGAGAGAGAATACTGATGATGATGTCAACTTAAAAAGGAAACGAGGAGGTAACAACGACTAGGAATGAAGAGAAGGAAGAAGAAGAAGAAGAAGAGAAGAAGAAGAAGAAGAAGAAGAAGAAGAAGAAGAAGAAGAAGAAGAAGAAAGGAGAAGGAGAAGGAGAAGGAGAAGGAAGAAGAAGAAGAAGGACAAGGAAAATAAGAACGAGAACAGGACGAATGACTTACCAAACTTGCATCAGACCAACACACACCCCTCCGTCCACCTCCCCATCACCCCTTCCCTCCCCAACACCCTCTTCCTTTCCTCTCCACTCATCACCCCTACGCCCTTGACCTTGTGTTGACACTTTCATCCCCCCCACAATTACCACCACACCCCCTAACCTAACCTCCCCACCCCTCCCCCTCTTCCCCACTGCAGTAAGTACAAAAACCTCCACACAATTGCGTAATGACAGAGAGAGAGAGAGAGAGAGAGAGAGAGAGAGAGAGAGAGAGAGAGAGAGAGAGAGAGCACTATCTTCTCCTCAGGCTGGACAACCCCCAACTAGCATCTCTCTTTCCTCCTCCTCCTCCTCCTTCTTCTCCTCCTCCTCTTACCCAGCTATTGTGTTCGTGTGGGTTGTCGACCTGGGGAAGAAGGATGGGGAAAGGGAGGGATGGAGGAAGGGGGTGAAGGGAAGGAGAGGGAGGGAAGGGGAGGAAGGGGAGGGAAGAAAAGGGGAAAGGGAGAGGTGATGAAGCAAGTGTCAAGGTAGAGAATGGGGACGATTAAAAAGTGAATGTAGAGAGAATGAAAAGGAGGAGGAGGAGGAGGAGGAGGAGGAGGAGGAGGAGGAGGAATAAGAAAATTTAGAGAAGAATAAAAAGAGTAGGAAGAAGTAAATTGCCCAGAAGAAGTACAGTACATGTGAAGAGATAATTGAAAAATAATTGGTAGGAAACGAAAGAATGGGGAAGAGAAAGATGAAAGGAAGAAGAAGAAGAAGAAGAAGAAGAAGAAGAAGAAGAAGAGGAGGAGGAGGAGGAGGAGGTGTTCAGAAGGTCGTAAAACAATTAATTAAAAAGGAAAAAAAAAAGGATTAAATCTTTATCGACAAAAAAAAAGAAGTGAAGGGGAACAACCAAGAGAGAGAGAGAGAGAGAGAGAGAGAGAGAGAGAGAGAGAGAGAGAGAGAGAGAGAGAGAGAGAGGAACAAATAGGCGTAAACAGAGGAGGCTTAGAAGGCAGAGGGTTGAGGGTGGACGGGAGAGAGAGTGAGAGGAGAGAGGGAGAGAGGGAGAGAGTGAGAGGGGGAAAGGGAGAGGGGCGGTGACTCATGGTTTGGGTATGAGAGTCCAGCGCCGGAGGGGATGGAGGTGTGAGGGAACTAAGGTGGAGAAATTAAGGTGGAGGAGGAGGAGGAGGAGGAGGAGGAGGAGGAGGAGGAGGAGGAGGAGGAGGAGGAGGAGGCATGTTCCTCACGTATTAATTCATTCTATTTGATATCACGTCGGAATAGGAATGGAAGAGGAGGAGGAGGAGAAGGAGGAAGAGGAGAGAGAGAGAGAGAGAGAGAGAGAGAGAGAGAGAGAGAGAGAGAGAGAGAGAGAGAGCTCCTGTGCATGTTATACTTCCCATCCTCTCACTTTCGTCCCATTCGTTCCTCCTTTCTCTCTCTCTCTCTCTCTCTCTCTCTCTCTCTCTCTCTCTCTCGTATAGCCTCTTGGTTTCGTTCCTTCATGTAGTAAGAGGAAACATACTGACCTCCCTTCTTCCCTCTCTCCTCCCCCTCCTCCTCCTCCTCCTGTCTTCGTAAACAAACTCCTCTTCATCCTCCTCGTCTCTCTCTCTCTCTCTCTCTCTCGTGTGGGCGGCTAGACTGGTCACTTGCTGCGCCCTCAGGAAGTTCGCGCCCTTGCTTCCCCTTCCTCCCCATCCTTCTCCTCCTCTTCTTCATCCTGGTCCCCAATTCAGCCCCACCACACCACATCCCAGCCTCCCACGTGGTGCTTTCTGATTCCCCGGCTTTGAGAGGTTATTGGGGAAGAGGGAGAGGCAAGTGTGTGTGTGTGTGTGTGTGTGTGTGTGTGTGTGTGTGTGTGTGTGTGTGTGTGTGTGTGTGTGTGTGTGTGTGTGTGTGTGTGTGTGTGGGACAGCTGGGTTTAGTCAATAGGCCAACAGTAAGAAGCATATCTCGCTCCCTCTTCTCAGTACCCCCCCATTCCCCTTCATACATCCTCCTTCTCCTCCTCCTCCTCCTCCTCTTCTTCTTCTTCTTCTTCTTCCTCTTCCCCGACAGCCTGTATGCGAGGACCCCGATAACCAGCTGCAACTCCTTGGCCTTGGCGACACACACACACACACACACACACACACACACACACACACACACACACACACACACACACAATAGATTCTAATTGACGACTTAAGAAAATCCAGGGTCATGGCAAGTGTGTGTGTGTGTGTGTGTGTGTGTGTGTGTGTGTGTGTGTATGAGAGAGGCAGACAAAACAAAGACGGAATATATAATATCTACGTAAGCACACGCACGCGCGCGCACGCGTACACACACACACACACACACACACACACACACACACACACACACACACACACACACACACACGTCTGCTTTAAATTCTTCTCCCACTGCACTCCCCTTTTCTCCTCACCTCACATCACTTCCTCTCCATTAACACCAATCCCTACCCTTCCCCCTTCCTCCCATCCCACACCTGTCACCTTCCCGTCCCAGCCACACACGACTCACACCTGTCCCTCACCTTTATTTCATCACTGTCACCATCCTTAAGAAAAATGAGAAACAAGAAATAAAAAGAAAACTACAAATACACTAGGATGAAATTTTGTCCTTGAATCTTTTCACTTAAACTTATTTTTCTCGTATATAAGAGAAAAAGAAGTGAAAATGTAAGGACAAGTGGAAGCAGATCACAATTTTTATTTTATTCTTTATATTTACACATTTTTTCCTCTCATCTATAAATTTCAGGGCACAATTTTCATACTAGTCTAAATAAAGTCTGGGTAATATCAACTCCTCCTCTTTCCTCTTCGTGTTCATGCCTTTTTCTTAACAGCGCCGTGACTGTTGAGAAAGAGCGACCATTGCAGTAAAGATCTTGAGTAACTCTGCGGCTGCTATGCTTCTCCTCCTCTTTAATTGCAAGGTCTGGTGCAATCTACAAGTATAATCTCGAACGACGCCACTGGGAGCGAGAGGAGTGCCCGAGCAGAGCAAACAAAGCAAACATTTTAGTGCTTCTCTTATTTTTTTGGTTCAGTAAAACTATCTTGGGTTACTTAAGTGATCATGTGAATAGGTGGCATACTTCTTCCTCGCAATTAACGGGTTTAGAATTCTTGTAAGTAGTTAAAATTGCGTAGTTTATCTTGATGCTTCTGTAATTATCTCTCTAACAGCACCATCCTGTAAGGCACGTATCTTTGCGTTCTGTGTATCTCGCATATAAAGAAGAAAGCACCACAGATTGTTACTCCTCTCACCAGCACAGTTGCCTTATATTGTTGAGCGGGTTTTGATTCCCTTTTTGTGTCCTTGGCTTGACTCATTCGTACGGGTAAAAAATGAGTGAAAAAAATGTGCTTCACTTCCTTAAAATATAAACCCTGAATTAAAGCAAAGTATCAGAACATAACCGGAAAAAAAAAAAAGGATTGAGAGAATTAGTAAGTTTCTCTTCCTTAAAACGTAACCTTTGATTTATAGCCAGACATCAGTAAATAATTAGAAACCAAAGTAATACATATAATCCTCAACACCTCGTTTTCTTACCCCGTTTTCCTTCTCGCCATATTCCCAAAGTCCCGTTATAATAAACTGATAAGCATTAGACAAAACTCACACATATTAGGCACCATTCGAAAGTTCCGAGTACTGATGCCCAATTAAGCACAGACTATTAAATTTTCTCCACTTACTTGTGCGTGTGTATTGTCAGGATTTCGTAACACACTCTCGGCCTTGTAACCTAATAAGAGCCCAGCGAGAATAAACGTTTTAATGCACCAGTCCTTATACTTCCTCGGGTTTCTTTGAGTTTATCACTGCTATATCAAGACAGGCGCCCTTATCACACTCAGGAGACATGGACCGTTTCTGCTTTACCGTGTGTGTGTGTGTGTGTGTGTGTGTGTGTGTGTGTGTGTGTGTGTGTGTGTGTGTGTGTGTGTGTGTGTTTCATTCGTCATTCATTGTCACTGAGTGTAGCTGAGAGTGTGGCCAATAAACTGTCTATCTATTTGTCTCTCTCTCTGTGTGTGTGTGTGTGTGTGTGTGTGTGTGTGTGTGTGTGTGTGTTTAAGTTCACAGACAAGCTGAGAACAACTGCTGTGAGAAGATGGTGACGATGGAGGAGGAGGAGGAGGAGGAGGAGGAGGAGGAGGAGGAGGAGGAGGAGGAGGAGGAGGAGGAGGAGGAGTAAGAGGAAGAAGAAGAAGAAGAAGAAGAAGAAGAAGAAGAAGAAGAAGAAGAAGACGGGGCCACCTAACTAGTAACAGGATAAGATCAGGGAGGGAGGAAGGAGGGCGAGAGGGAGAAAGACGAAGAGAGAGAGAGAGAGAGAGAGAGAGAGAGAGAGAGAGAGAGAGAGAGAGAGAGAGAGAGAGAGAGAGAGAGAGAGAGAGAGAGAGACGAGAAGGCAAGGAGAGAATGAGAGAGGGGAAAGAGAGCGCCGGGTTCCTGACAACAGTTTAATGACGGGAAACGACTAAGGAGGGAGGGAAGGAGTCAGTGGGGGGACTGATCAACACCACTGCTCACTCCTGTAGGATGTGACCCCCCTTTCACCCCCTTCCCTAAATCTCACTTCCTCCTTCTCCCTCCAATTAAACAGTGGGCTAGGTAAAATGTCACGATTTTTCCGGACTATTTAGAGAGAGAGAGAGAGAGAGAGAGAGAGAGAGAGAGAGAGAGAGAGAGAGAGAGAGAGAGAGAGATTGGTAGGAAATGGCTGGATGCGTGATGAGAAATTATCTACCCACCCATACCTCACCGCTGCTGCCTTGACACACTCACGAGACAGAGAGAGAGAGAGAGAGAGAGAGAGAGAGAGAGAGAGAGAGAGAGAGAGAGAGAGAGAGAAACACATGATCAGTGGCAGCAAAGGGTAGACCAAGGAGGCAGGATGGATAGGCGGGATGGGAAGGGAGGGATGGGAGGGTGAGTCAGAAGGCCGTGGCGGGGATTGGGGGGTGTTAGGGTGGACCTGGTGGCGCCGCGGGGACACTTGGCACCCAAGGCACGCCCCGAGGTCACCGAGACACCCGTGACCCGTGAGCTGCCTGGATAGCGGCGTCTGGGGCGGTCCCCGGGCGGGTTCCTGCTCCCTTAGCTGTTTTTGGACAAAGATGGAGGCGAGACTGGTTCTCCTCCTCATTCCAGGTGTGATGTGCATGTCGGAGCGTGTGTGTGTGTGTGTGTGTGTGTGTGTGTGTGTGTGTGTGTGTGCCTGCTCCAACACAGCAGAGTCGTTGAGAAGTAAAGAGACGGTCATTGTTATTGTCGTGCGGGTTGTCAGCTGGAGGCAGCAGACCTTTCCCATCCCCACATGTTCCCTCCCACGCCGCCGCCACCGCCGCCACCGCGCCGTCGCCCGCCAGGTGTGCCAGGCGTGTGGGCGCGGGTCCGGCAGGTGACGGGCTGGCGCGGGGCACCTGCCACCCACCTGGAGGAGTCTGAGGGTCTTGCCGGGGCTCTGGGCCAACACGTCCTCGCTGATACGAAGCACGTCCGAAATATCCAGGGGTGCTGGAGAGGATGAGGTGGAGGAGGTGGTGGAGGTAGCGGTGGAGGTGAATGAGTTATGAGTGTCCTCCACATCACTGAGGTGGAGGGAGTCCTGATCCCCGCAGCTCAGGAACTCCGGCGGGGATTCCTCAGTCTCGTCGGCCTCACTCGCGGCCTGCGCCGGAGCCTGGCGGGTTTGGCGGGCGGGCCCCTCACTCTGTTCACTCCCACGCCCGCCCGTCGCCTTGTTGTTCTCCACAGTTCTCGCCAGCACTGCGCAGGTTGTCCCCGCCGCCCCGCTACGCACGCCCTTCACTTTATCAGCGTATGTGGGTTTGGGCGGCGTGGCCACGGTCACCTTGGTCACTGTATCACCTTCGTCAGCAGGCACCTCAGGAGGCATCTCCTCCTCCTCCTCCTCTGACGCAACTCCCGCCTCCTCCGCCTCGCCGCCGTCCTCCCCCTCGTCGTCATACTTGTCCAGCTCGGGCGTGGACGACATTTTCTTAAATCTGGTGAGCTTGACGCAGCGTCGCTCCTCTTCGGGGGATCCCATGGCGGCCCAAAAGGCGTACAGGCCCGACTGTCTGCATGGGGCACCGATATTCATGAACAAGAATTTCTTAAAGAGAATCATACAAGCCGAGGACGGTGCAGCCTTGCGGCGACACCTAACCGACGCGTCACTCCCGGCACGGACGCGGCGCACTGTCAATCTTCCTGGAGCTCCCCGTCAGCACAGCAGCAGTGTGGCCGTAGCACATAGTATCAGCGGAGCGGCGCAGCGCAACCCTCTCACCACGGAGACCACGGGCGTACTGACCCGCTGGCCGCCCCACTCCCTGAGTCCCAGACCCCCGCCACCCATTCAAACCAGACTCCTCGCACCCCCTCCCTTCCCCCTCCATCCCCCGCACCACTACCCTCCCTCCCGCCATCCTCGCCCTCCCAGTCACCAGTCAGGGAGGTGCCGACGCTCAAATATTTCCCGGGTGCGTTCCGCCGCCTCGGGTCCTGCGTGCACCTCCGAAGGGGCGTCGGGCACGGCCAGGCAGTCAGCTACCCACGACTCACTCTGCCCCGCCCCACCCGGAGCCTGCCCCAACATGCCTTCCTGTCTGCTTTCTTCCCCGCCACAATAATAACCATCACCTAAGCTAACAGTGTCACCACTATTACCACATTCACCTTATTTCCACCGCCACTACCACCACCACAGTCACCAACACCTCTTCACCATCACCACCACATCATCACCACAGTCACATCCACACCCTATATACTACGCACCATTTCTACCACCATCACCAGATCCATCACCATTTCACCTTTATTTCCACCACTACCACAGCAACAACCACTCCCTCCCCGTTCCCCTTCCCGCTCCTGTTCCCCTTCCCTTCCCTTCCCCTTCCTCTTCCTCCATCCTCCACTCCAACCACCAAGCGAGCACGGGCGACGCAGGTGGGAAAACATGACAACGAAACTCACTGAAAACGAACGAAACGAAGGCAGAAGAATGTCGTACAAGTTTTCGCGGATGTGAAAAACTTTGTCGGAAGGTTTTCCATATACGCCGTAAAAAAAAATACATAGAGACGTGTTAGTGAATAGAAGCTAAATGAAAATGAATAACCACTAGGCAATCACTTCAAACATTTCAAAATTTTACGAGTCATTGAAACTACGCATCGAGAAAGGGAGAGGGAGAAAAAAAAAATAGTGGGAAATGAGAGAAAGAATGGAAGAAGAAAAAAAGAGAAGAGGGAAAAAGAGAGAGAAAAAAGGAAAGCCAGAGGAGTGACAGTGTTATTTCCAATCGTCATTCACGTTTCATAATATTTGCATAACCTGTTTTTTTTCTCTCTCTTAGCACGAGTTGAATATTTATTTCATCTTTATTTCCCTTCCTTCACGTCTGGCATTTTGCAGAAGAAGAAGAAGAAGAAGAAAAAGAAGAAAAGAAGAAGAAGAAGAAGAAAGAAAAGAAGAAGAATGAAGAAGACAAAATATAAGAAAAAACAGAATAAAAGAGAGAAATAAAGATAATAAAACGAAATCGATGGAGAAAAAAAGAAGAAGGGGACGAAAAAAGGAAGACAACAAAGAATAACAAGAAAGATAATGAAAGGAGGAGGAAATAGAGATAGAATGTTAATGTTCATTCATGCATTTTTCCACTTAGAACCCTTCCTGTTCTTCTCCTCCTCCTCCTCCTCCTCCTCCTCCTCCTTTCACAATCTCACCATGACAATATACAAAACACTGAAATAAAAAAATAAATAAATAAAACAACTAAAAACTATTAATACAATCTTACACAACTTTCTCTCTCTCTCTCTCTCTCTCTCTCACGACCAGGTGCTCAGGTAAAGACAGGCAGGTACAGAGAGGCAGGTCGTTCCCCTTAACACCAGGTGAGATGACGAGGGGGGAGCAACAGGTACGGAGAGCCAGGTAACACAAGGACAGGTAATAGAAAGGACAGGTAAGCGATCAGCCAGGTAGACGGAGGAGGAACGGACGGTGAAAGATGTATGGGAGATCAAAGGTGAAGGATGGCGGTGAGTAAGAGAGAGAGAGAGAGAGAGAGAGAGAGAGAGAGAGAGAGAGAGAGAGAGAGAGAGAGAGAGAGAGAGAGAGAGAGAGAGAGAGAGAGAGAGAGAGAGAGAGAGAGAGAGAGAGAGAGAGAGAGAGAGAGAGAGAGAGAGAGAGAGAGAGAGAGAGAGAGAGAGAGAGAGAGAGAGAGAGAGAGACGAGAATGAGGCAAAAGGAAATGAATAATAAAAACAACGAGAACAAGAAAAGGAGTGGGAAAAAACACACTGAGGAGGAAAAGGAAGAGGAAGAGGAAGATGAAGATGAATAAGGAGACAAAGAAGAGGAAGTGAAGTAGTTTGAACAAGTTGAGAAAATACAATAAAAAAAATGCACAAAATATAAAAAAATTCACAACCACAACTACCCGAACTTTAAAAGAAGATTGGACAAATTTATGGATGTGAATGGTAGATAGAATTAAGTAGCTTTGCTCATACAGGGACTGCCACGTGTAGAGCCTGACAACCTCTTGCATATTCCCTCATTTTCTTATGTTCTTATTTTCACCAACTCACCCAGCCTCTCCTCCCTCCCCTTCAACACCCCCACTCACCTCTCCTCTCTCTTCCCCAACCTTCTAATCTTGTCTATAATCCCAATTCTTAAACCCCAATCCAAATGAATCCCAACCATAACCGAAACCAATCCCTTTTTCTCTCTCAAAATTTCCAATCTCTCTCTTTCCCCAAACATCAATGAAACCTCCATACAAAATTTCTAACAATGAATTCCCAATAACTAACTAAATCCCCACTTCTGTAAACTCTCCAACCCTTTTTCCTGATAATCTACAACTCTTCAATAATTAGCCACAATAATCCCCAACACATTCCTAGGTATAATTTCTTCACCGATTTTTTTACCTCATGCTTCTATTATGCCTAACCCCTAAATCGCTTCTTCCTTTAGTTTACCTTACACCTTCCACGACCCCCCCCTATATAGTAAACTCCACACTAACTCCACCTCCTTATATTTCCACCCCTCACTTTCCTCCTCACTCTCAGCCACACCCAGCCACACTCACCACATTCACTACGCCACATGTTTCGCTGCAAATCCTTCACCAATAAAACGCTCATAAAACAGAATGAGAAACGAAAGACTATGAATGTATTAGAGAGTATATCAGTCGAACCTTTCCCTCTCTCCCTCTCTCTCTCTCTCTCTCTCTGGACCTTATTTTGAATCGCCCCGCTCTCTCAACACGGCTATATTTTCAAAGGCCACAGAACTCATTAATCGGGTTTTCAAGTGTCTCGCCTATCTGTAATGTAGAAGTAGTGTTGATCTCTCACTAGAACAGTAGAAACATCTTTAAAAAAAACCCGTGTGCCTTCTAGTACGAGTAGGTTAGGTTAGGTTCTGAACGTAGTGAAGTGAGAGGCAGAAGTGTCTAAGAATATGGGTCTAAAGAAAAGGTCTGTATTCTGAAACGCTTTGCTCTCTCACCACGACTATTTTCAAAGGCCACAGAGATGATAGGCCGTGTTTCTAAGGAACTTTCTCTTGTAAGTAATGCAGTAATCTTGTTCATTTCTCACTGGAACCATAGAAACACCCTTCAAAATTTGCGTCACTTCAATAGTTGTCTTTTAAAATAGTGGAAGTGCGGTGCTTAAGTGTTTCTGAATATGGCCGTCTCTCTCTCTCTCTCTCTCTCTCTCTCTCTCTCTCTCTCTCTCAGGTCACGGCTCAACAGTGTCTCTCTCCACATTCCCAAAGAGGTGGAATGACAAAAAAAGGGGAGAAAAATGAGGTGAGAATGAAGAAGCAGAGTGTGAAGTGATCGAGGCGCGGATTTCTTCTATCAGACGTGACTGCGAGGAAGAGGAGGAGGAGGAGGAGGAGGAGGAGGAGGAGGAGGAGGAGGAGGAGGAGGAGGAGGAGGAGGAGGAGGAGGAGGAGGAGGAGGAGGAGGAGAGAGAGAGAGAGAGAGAGAGAGAGAGAGAGAGAGAGAGAGAGAGAGAGAGAGAGAGAGAGAGAGAGAGAGAGAGAGAGAGAGAGAGATCCCCAAAATATACATAGGTGACCCGTGAAATATTTTACTTTTAAAGACAGAGGCGAGAGAAAAGGAAAAGAAAGAAAAACGGGAGAGAAAAAGGTGAAAGGTGAAGAAAAACGAAAAGAAGAAGAAGTAGAAGAAGAAGAAGAAGAAGAAGAAGAAGAAGAAGAAGAAGAAGAAGAAGGAGAGGAAGAAGTGACCTAGCGTGGGAGGAAGAGAACAAGAACAATGGAATGAAAGTTCAACACGTGATAACAAGATTAATTTACACCACATTTTATGAGTACACAAATAGAGGCCAAGGGAAGAAAGGGGAGGGAGGAAAGGAGGAGGGAAGGGGGACAGAAGAGGGCATGGAGAGATACGTAGAGGATAAAGGAAGAGAGAGAAAGAGAGGGAGAGAGAATAATGGAGGGGATGGGGCACAGGTACTGTAAGGATGAAAATAGAACAGAAGAGAAAGGTCATGGGATAGAAGGTATAGGAATAGAGGAAAGGAAGAGGCAGAAAGCGAATATAAAATGAAATAGAATGGGGCTGAGAGGAAAGAAAAAAAAAAAAGGGAAATAGAAACGTAAGAAGGGGATAAACGACATAGAGAAATACAAAAGGAAGAAGTAGAGAGAGAATAATGAAGGAGATAAGATAGAGAGGGCCTGTGGGGAGAGCAAAAGATAAGTGTGAAGGGAAATAGGAAGGGAAGAAAGAGATAAAAGACATAATAAGGATAAAAGGAAGAGGAAGAGAGAAAATAATGAAGGAGAAGGGACATGACATAGAAAAAAAGAGAAAAAGAAGAGAGAGAAAAAAGTAATGGAAAATGGAATAGAGGGATGAAAAAAATCACAATAATGAAGAAAAACACCTAATTTATAACAAGAAAATTGGAAAAAAGGAATGATAGAATTGGAAGACACTAGTAAAATGAGAATAAAACTGAGGAAGAGGAGGAGCAAGAAGAAGAAGAGGATAAAATCTGTATAAGGAGGTAGTTACGGTAAATTAGATCAGTTTAGGTTAAGTTAGGTTAGATTGAGTTAGCATGAAAGAGGAAGAACTGAAAAAAGAAGCCGTACACTGTGAAAGGAGGCAAATAACGAATGACTTTTATATGAATGGGGAGAGGTGGTGTGTGTGTGAGTTAAGAGATGCGAGGAAGGAGGAGAAAGAAGAGAAGAAGGAGGAGGAGGAGGAGGAGGAGGAGGAGGGGAGATCGGGAGGCAACACAGACAAGTGGAGGGAAGAAAGATATAGTAAAGAGGGAATGGAGAGAATGAATATGGTTGCAAAGTAGATGAAGGAGAAAGGTATGGAGAGGATGGCGGAGACAAGATGTGGAGAAAGAAAGGGTGTGGATGATGGAGGAGGGAAGGGAAGGGAAGAAGGGAAGGGAAGGGAAGGGAAGAGGATGGTGGGATGGGAATGTGACGCGACTGTGGGGAGGAGGAGGAGGAGGAGGAGGAGGAGGAGGAGGAGGAGGAGGAGGAGGAGGAAGTATTTAAGTGAGGGAAAAGAGGGAATATTATAAATGGTTAAAGGGAGAGAGAGAGAGAGAGAGAGAGAGAGAGAGAGAGAGAGAGAGAGAGAGAGAGAGAGAGAGAGAGAGAGAGAGAGAGAGAGAGAGAGAGAGAGAGAGAGAGAGAGGAAGAGAGAAAATTAGGGTGAAATAACATAACTGAGCCAAGATAATGAATGACTTTTGGTAGAAAGAAAGAAAAAAACTGAAGATAATGAAATGTTATGAAAAAGTGATACAACAATTAAGCGATTTAGCATGACCTACTCCCTCCCTCTCCCCCCCACTCACCACACGACACGACACCTTAACTTTCTCACCTCACCTAATCCTAACTTTTACCTAGTATCGTATCACAACCACACAGCTTCCCTTTCCTTCATACATTATTGCAACATTTCCTTTTTTCCCTACGATAAAAAAAAAAAAAAAAACTCAGAACATCATAAATTATTGTAACTTTTCCTCATTCCCAACGATAAAGAACTCAAAACTTCAGAAATTCTTGTAACTTTCCATCTTTTCATACGATAAGCAACTCAGAACTTCAGGAATCATTACAACTTTCCCTCTTTCCCTACGATAAACAACTCAGAACTTCAAAAAATATTACAACTTTTCTCTTCCCATACAATAAACAACTCAAAACTTCAAAAATGATTACAACTTCTTCTCTTTCCATACAATAAACAACCAAACAGCTCAGAATTCCCTTTCTCCCATAAATTCACTGTTCCATATCGTTTAATATCACTAACAATGTCACTTCTTTTCATATCTTTTCTCTAGTTACCCCTAAAAAATCCAGCTCATTTTCTTTTCATATCACTCAAAAAAATCCTCCTTTTCTTAACTTCACTGTCGTGGATACTGTTTTCTTTCGTCATTCAAAACATCATTTTCTCTTGACTTTAGGGAACACAGTGTGGAATGAAACGTTATGGTACTTATGTAATAACTCCGTATGGGTGACTGTTCCTTGCACATCGAGGATAGGAAAGGGAGTGGAGGAGGCAAGAGATAATGAGGGTACGAAGGATATATAAGGAGGGTGAATAAGAGGAAGTGTAGGAGAGATGAATGAAAGGAAGGTTTGAAGGAAGAGTGAAGGGAACTAAGGAACGGGAGAAATGGAAAGAAAGATGAAGGAAGAAAGAAGGGAAGAGAGGAAAGGAAATTTGGAGAAGGAAGAGATGGAGAGAAAATTGAAGGAAAGAGAAGGAGAGGTTGATGGACAAGAGATAGAGAGGAGAGGAAGGGAAGAGGGGAAGTTGAGAAGGCATGTGTAGGAGGGGGATGAAGGGAAGGGGAGGGAGGGAAAAGGTTGGAGGAAAGATTATCTCAACCGAACAACGAAGCAACAAATTATGACATCCGCTCACCTGCCTCCTCCTCCTCCTCCTCCTCCTCCTCCTCCTCCTCCTCCTCCTCCTCCTCCTCCTCCTCCTCCTCCTCGTGTTCCCAAACAGAATTAACTGAGTGACACGCACGGATGCCTTCCATTCTGCAAACTGTTCTCCACCACCTTCACCACCGCCATTACCACACGTGACAATAAAAGTAGTAGTAGTAGTAGTAGTAGTAGTAGTAGTAGTAGTAGTAGTAGTAGTAGTCGTTGCTGCTGCTGCTGCTACTACTACTACTACTACTACTACTAGAGCCACACACACACACACACACACACACACACACACACACACACACACACGTAGGTAGGACACGGTAGCTGGGAAATGGCACAACACCACATAAGGTAGAAAGATTAAAGTTGAAGGAATTATGAAGTAACACAAAACAACCAAAAGAAATAAAATGTTATCTCAAACATGAAAATAAAATATTGTTAGTAAACGTTATATATATTTTTTCTGCTACCTTGTTTTTCCTTCTTCTCGTTTCCTTTTCCTCCTGCTGCTCCTTCACCTTCTCCTCCTCTTCCTTCTATTCCTTCCCTTGTCTTTATTGCTTCCTTTTTTCATTTTTCTTTCTTTAATTTCATCTCTTACTGTTCTTATATTTTTTCCTTTCTTCTACCTTTCTTTTTTCCGCGATAATCTCTACCAATTCTTATCATTTGTTATGCCTGTGTTTCCTGTTCTTTTTTTTTCTTCCTATCTCCCCTCCTCCTCCTCCTCCTCCTCCTCCTCCTCCTCCTCCTCCTCCTCCCCGTCCTGACACGTTCTCAAGGTTTAAATGTCACCACAGGAATGATACCACGTGCAGATGAGAGAGAGAGAGAGAGAGAGAGAGAGAGAGAGAGAGAGAGAGAGAGAGAGAGAGAGAGAGAGAGAGAGTAATTTATCATCCCTTCCTTTTTTTTCTTCCTCCATGTTGGAGAACTATTATTATTATTATTAGAATTATTATTATTATTATTATTATTATTATTATTATTATTATTATTAGCAGTAGTAGTAGTAGTAGTAGTAGTAGCAGCAGTAGCAGTAGCAGCAGCAGCAGCAGCAGCAGTTTTAGCAGCAGTAGCAGCAGCAGCAGCAGCAGCAGCAGCAGCAGCAGCAGCAGCAGCAGCAGCAGTGGCAGCAGCAGCAGCACTGGTGGTGGCAGCAACAACAGCAGTGGTGATGGTGCTGGCAGCAGCAGCAGCAGCAGCAGCAGCAGCAGCAGCAGCAGCAGCAGCAGCAGCAGCAGCAGCAGCAGCAGCAGCAGCAGTAGCAGTAGCAGCAGCAGCAGCAGCAGCAACAGCAGCAGCAGCAGCAGCAGCAGAAGTAGTAGTAGCAGTAGTAGTAGTAGCAGTAGCAGTAGTAGTAGTAGTAGTAGTAGTAGTAGTAGTAGTAGTAGTAGTAGGACCAGCAGAGGTAATAGTAACAGTAGCAGTCGTATACTAGAAGTAACACCCACTTAACCACCTACCCACACACACACACACACACACACACACACACACACACACACACACACACACACACACACACACACACACACCACGCACATAACCGGAGCACCTCACAAGCACACAGGCGTCCAAATCACTATACTCCAGGCGCCCTTGTTAACAGCACCGGCCACTCATGCTGTATAAGGCAGCGGCAAGTGAAGGGTGTTAGGCAGATGGAAAGGCTTGAGGTATTCTTGTAATTTACTCCTCCTCCCTCACACCTTCTCTTCTAAACATTTTTACTGCTAGAGAGAGAGAGAGAGAGAGAGAGAGAGAGAGAGAGAGAGAGAGAGAGAGAGAGAGATTTTTTTTTAAACTAAAGATTTTTTTGTTTTTAGTCTTTTTGATGTTATGGCTTCTTCTTTTTTCCGGTTCATTAGTTTGTGGTTAAGTTTAGGTGAAGAGCAGTAGTAGTAGTAGTAGTAGTAGTAGTAGTAGTAGTAGTAGTAGTAGTAGTAGTAGTAGTAGTAGCAGTAGTAGCAGTAGCAGCAGCAGCAGTAGCAGCACCAGCAGTAGCAGCACCAGCAGTAGCAGCAGCAGCAGTAGCAGTAGCAGAAGCAGCAGTAGCAGTAATAGTAGTAGTAGTAGTAGTAGTAGTAGAAGTAGAAGTAGAAGTAGAAGTACAAGTAGCAGTAGCAGTAGCAGCAGCACCAGTGACAGTAGTAGTAGAAATAGTAACAACAGTAGTTTTGACAATAATTTTTTACAATTTATATTTTTTACAAGCTGCAGTTTTATTTTTGCTTACTAAACAGTCTAAGTCCCTTTAGTGACCACTACTAGCGATCGAAGGGTCTGGTGCAATGTTGAGCGTGTGAGAGGTTGTGTGTGGGGGATTATAGGGAAAACTGTCTTGTAGTGAGAGAATTTGACTTAGAGAACCACATGACTCATACATACTTCACTAACTTAACCTAACCGCAAAATGGCACACATGTTTTACTAACCTATTAAATTACTCAGACCTTTAGTTCACAGTAATCTAACCTAACATAAGAATTACTCAAATCTACTTACGCTTGGTGTTCTCTAACCTAACTTTATACTAATGATACATTCACTTAAATCCCGAACGCCAAAATAATCTAACATATCCTACAAAATTTATCACTCATGTCTCTTACTAACTTAGCCAAATCTAACTTAATCGAATTGGTATACATCTACTTTATTTGACCTAACCACAGTTTTGCCTAACCTGAACTACGATGCAATTTGTCACATACATAACTTAACCCATAACTTAATGAAACATAAGATTCGCTCCATATCTCCTGAGCTGACTTAACCTAATCTAACTTTGTCTCACTCTCATGACCTAATCTAACCTAATTAATCTTAATCTAACACATTTTATTTTTTACCTGGCATGACCTAATCTAATCTAGTATAACTGAACCAAACACATCTTAACTTAACCAAACCCAACCAAACCTAACTTAGCCCCTTCAGTACCATGCCACGTTTTCATATTCATTCTGGTCATAATTTAGCTATTTTATACAGTTTCAGAAAATTATGAGGGGGATAAGCATAGTAAAGACTCTGGTCATTAATTTCTTGACTTCCATAGATCCTTCCCAATGCAAATAAAATCGTCTATCATCCTCGCAAATCATGGTAAAAATGCGTGTCAGTACTGAAGGGATTGAACGAACATACATTTAGCTTGACACCTTCTAACCCAACCATAACCTAACCTAACCTAACCTAACCTAACCTAACCTAACCTAACCCAACCATAAACAAACCTAACCTAACCTAACATGCAAATTCCCTTCCGTCCCTCATATCACCTCATCTAAACTCAACCTCCTCCGCCCCTCAAAAAAACTATAATTTCCTCCCAGGTGTCATTAATTAACCTCACCAGGGCAGCTTAACTAAACTCCTCATGTTTCCTAACGGTCTGTGTTTTCAGGGTATGTTTTCAAGGTATTTGTTAAGTTGTATGTAATTTTAGTAGAAGATAATTTCGTTGTGTTTTATGAGCTCTCCTTATAAGGTTGCTGGGAATGTGAGAGGGAGGGTGAGGGAGAGAGGGAAAGGAATGGGGGGAGGGAAAGGCACGGGGGGGGGGTGGAGAGGGAAGGAAGGAGGCTGGAAAGGTGGGATGCTTATAACGAGGTGCAGGTTAGAGAGAGAGAGAGAGAGAGAGAGAGAGAGAGAGAGAGAGAGAGAGAGAGAGAGAGAGAGAGAGAGAGAGAGAGAGAGAGAGAGAGAGAGAGAGAGAGAGAGAGAGAGAGAGAAGAGAGAGAGAGAGAGAGAGAGAGAGAGAGAGAGAGAGAGAGAGAGAGAGAGAGAGAGAGAAATGAAAGAATAGATGGAGAGAAGAGCAAAATAGAGAGAGAGAGAAGACGACAAGGAGTGATAAACGGAGACACTAGATAGAAGAAAAGAAGGGAAAGAAAAGGAAAGAGAATGAGACAGAGATGGAAAAAGCGAGAGAAGCGGTGGAGGGAAGAGATGGAGAGAGAAAAATACAGACGAAGGGAAGTGAAGAGAGGAAAGGAAGAAGGAAGAGAAGGATGGTGACTGCCCACAATAACATCTCGTGGCAAATTCTCTTTTATCATACCACAAAATAAGCCATCGTGAGGAGGAGGAGGAGGAGGAGGAGGAGGAGGAGGAGGAGGAGGAGGAGGAGGAGGAGGAGGAGGAGGAGGAGGAGGAGGAGGAGGAGGAGGAGGAGGAGGAGGTTAGGAAGTCAGCATGGAGCCGTGTGGGAAGTCACTTGTAACCTGAGATGTGGAAGGAAGGGAGGCAGGTAAGGAGGGAGGGAGGGGAAGGAGGGAGGCATATTGGGGGACTCTACCTGTCCTCTCTCTCTCTCTCTCTCTCTCTCTCTCTCTCTCTCTCTCTCTCTCTCTCTCCACTTTTACATTTCTTTTTCCCTCAGTGGAGAAGGCAGGAGGAAAAAATGGGACGGAGATGAGAGATGAGAAGAGGAGAGAGAAGAGGAGAGGAAGAAAAGAAATAATCGAAAAGGAAATGGAAAGAAGGGAAGGGAAAGGAGAGGAAAAGGGATGTAAGATAACAGTAAAAAATAAAAGAAAAAAAAGAAAATGTGAAAAGAAGTTAAAAAAGAAAAAAGACGACTAAAAAATCAAAAAAACTGGAAAACAAAGAAAAAATTAATGAAACTGGAAATAAAACAAAACAAAGAAACCTAAGAAGAAAATTGAGATAAAAAATGAAGGAAGACAAAGAAACAAGAACACAGAAGAGATGAAAGTGATAATCAACAAAAATAATAAATTGTTCCAATAAAAAAAAAAAAAAATAATACGTACAGAAGGAGAATTAATAAAGAATAAGAGATAAAAAATAGAAACAAAAGAATAAAGAAAACACATTAAAATTCACATAACGAGAGAGAGAGAGAGAGAGAGAGAGAGAGAGAGAGAGAGAGAGAGAGAGAGAGAGAGAGAGAGAGAGAGAGAGAGAGAGAGAGAGAGAAAGAGAGAGAAAGAGAGACCACCCCCTTCTCTCCCACACACAAGCACAAACAGCCAAGCATGAAAAAAAGTGTGAAATGAGATAAAAGGATAAAACGAGAGAAAATAGAAAGAAACCAGGTGAGAAAGGGGGAAAGGAAAGGTGCTAATGAAGAAAAGGGATACAGGGAAGGGAGAAAAGGATCAGGAGAAGGGATTAAGGGGCACAGGGAGAAGGGAGAAGGTATGGGGAGGAGAATGGGTAAGCGGTGTTAAGGGGGAGAAAGGTAGGGTGTTATGGGGAGGCAAAGAAGGATAGGGAGATATTCAGATACTTAGAGATAGAGGATCAAGGGAGAGAAATAAATGGGATGGGAGTAAGATAAAGAATAAAGAAGGGAGGAAGGAATGATAAACAGTAAATGATAGAAGGAGGAATATAAGAAGGAATAAGAACAGAGTAAAGAGAACGAAGGGATGAACAGGGTAAGAGACAGTAAAGAAGGGAATACAGAGAATAGGAGAGTTTTAACAGAAATAGAAATGAAAAAGAGAATGATAAGATAGGAAGATGGGAATAAAGTAAATATAAAAGGGGGAAACAAGTAAGAATAAGAAATAAAGATGGCAAGCAGGTGAATTTTGTGAGAGAAAAGAAGCAAAAATGAAAGAAAGAGAAGTTAAGAATAACAGAAAGACGAATGAAGAGATAAGAGAAGGAAGAAAATAGAAAGATAAACGACAAACAGGAGAGACGTTGGTGAGAATAAAGAGGGGAGATATGAAAGAAAACCAAGAACAAGTAAAAATAGCAAAAAAATTGATAAAAATAGGAAAACAAAACTAGAGAACGAAACGAAAAAGCAAAAAGAAGAAGAAAGAGAAAAGATATAACAGAAAAACCAAGAACAAGTAAATATAGTGAAAAAAGATGATGAAAATAGGAAAATAGGAATAAAGAACGAAACGAAAAAGAAAAAAAAAGGAGATAAAGAAAGAAAACATCCAGAAACAAAACAAAGAAGAGAAGTAAAGAGAGACAAAAGAAAGAGTAAAGGAGACACTAAAGGAAAAAGAATAAGATGGAAAAAAGAAGAAAGGATGAGGAAACAAACAGGATGGGAGAAGAGAAGGGAAGAGGAGATGGAGTGAAGAAACAGAGAGGTGATGCAAGAAGTTATAGGTGGGTAGTGATGGGGTGATGGGGTGATGAGGTCAAATGGGGAGAGAGAATGATGGGTCAAGGGAAAGGGGTGAGGGAATGATGGGTCAAGAGAGGGGTTGAGGCAGTGATGGGGCAGGAGGAGTGAGGGGGTGACGGGGAGGCTGATGGGGGTGAAGGTTCAGGTGTGATAAGGAACCACGAAAAAAGTGAAGGTCATGATTATAAATTCCAGGACAAAAGGCTGATTTGTGTGTGAGATTGTGACTAAGAGAGAGCGAGAGCGAGAGCGAGAGAGAGAGAGAGAGAGAGAGAGAGAGAGAGAGAGAGAGAGAGAGAGAGAGAGAGAGAGAGAGAGAGAGAGAGAGAGAGAGAGAGAGAGAGAGAGAGAATCTAGACAAATGACACACATACAGAAAAAAAAACAGAGAATCTAAACAATAAGACACACACAAACAAAAAAGAGAGAACACAAACAATAAGACAGACAGACAGACAGACAGACAAAAACAACCACACACACAATAAACGGTGCGCAATAAACATGACAAAAAAGGAAATGGAAAACACTAATAAATTTGATAAACTGGAGGCGGAAAACAATGAAAACAGAAAACAAAAAACGAAAGACTTTGAAACAATACAAATTGAAACCCCCCCCCCAAAAAAAATAGGGTACGAGAGAGAGAGAGAGAGAGAGAGAGAGAGAGAGAGAGAGAGAGAGAGAGAGAGAGAGAGAGAGAGAGAGAGAGAGAGAGAGAAGAGAAGAGAAGAGAAGAGAAGAGAAGAGAAGAGAAGAGAAGAGAAGAGAGAAGAGAAAAAGAGGAGAGAAGAAAATGACGGAGACAAGAGAGACAACAAAGGAAGAATAAGATCAAATATGACAAGACAAAAAGAAAACGAGGAAAGGACAAGACAAAATAAAGCAAGGAGAAATGAAAAGAGAAATAAAAGTAGACATAAAACCACAAGATAAAACAAGAGAAGATGAGGAAAGAGAGGAGAAGAAGAGAGAAGAGGAAGAGAGAAAAGAAGAAGAGAGAAAAGAGGAGAGAAAAAGAAGAAAAGAGAAAAGAAAAACCACAAGATAAAACAAAAGAAGAGGAAAGAGAGGAGGAGAAGCAGAGAGAAGAGGAAGAGAGAAAAAGAAGAGAGAGAAGGAGAGAAAAAGAAGAGAGAAAAGAGGAGAAAAGAAAGTACGATTATATGTACAAGACCTTGAGAAGAAAAGAGACGCGGCATATTTCCAGGTCACAAAACCAACTTTCACACTGAGTCAATTTTTATTCTCCTCCTCCTCCTCCTTCTCCTCCTCCTGTTTATTCTCCTCTTCCTCTTTCTCTTTTTCATATTCTTATTACTATTATTACCGTATGTTCTTCATCTCTCTCTCTCTCTCTCTCTCTCTCTCATACAGATATAAAAACAAAAAATTCTGCAAGTCAATGTTCTCAAAAATGTTTTCACTGATTTTCGATATTTTCTGAATTAATCTAAAACATTTTCGCTCAAGTACGCACAGAGAGAGAGAGAGAGAGAGAGAGAGAGAGAGAGAGAGAGAGAGAGAGAGAGAGAGAGAGAGAGAGAGAGAGAGAGAGAGAGAGAGAGAGAGAGAGAGAGAGAGAGAGAGAGAGAGAGAGAGAGAGAGAGTGAGTTTAATGGTGTTAATGAAAGGTATTGTGGGTTAAGGTTTTCGCGGTGGACAGGTGTGTAAAGGAAGGACAGGTAAACGCGGCGCAGGTGTGTGTGTGTGTGTGTGTGTGTGTGTGTGTGTGTGTGTGTGTGTGTGTGTGTGTGTGTGTGTGTGTAAACAAGTGTTGGGTACGTATCTACAGTATTGTGTGTGTATAATTAACAACGTGTGTGTGTGTGTGTGTGTGTGTGTGTGTGTGTGTGTGTGTGTGTGTGTGTGTGTGTGTGTGTGTGTGTGTGTGTGTGTGTGTGTGTGTGTGTGTGTGTGTGTGTGTGTGTGTGTGTACGATACTATCCGCCCATGGTCTTCCAGTGGTCTCGCGCGACACAACCAGGCGGTCCACAACAGAATGCGGTCATAGCTCCTAGTGACCGACCCGTGGCGTGGGCAGACTGCGGCCATTCACACGCCACACAGCGGGCCAGCGAGGTCACAACCCCACGACTCTCATACCTACTTGCTGCTGGGAACAGAGACTGTGTGTGTGTGTGTGTGTGTGTGTGTGTGTGTGTGTGTGTGTGTGTGTGTGTGTGTGTGTGTGTGTGTGTGTGTGTGTGTGTGTGTGTGTGTGTGTGTGTGTGTGTGTGTGTGTGTGTGTGTGTGTGTGTGTTTGCGCGGGCTCATTTTTGTATATCTGCCTGAACCGGTGTGGGTACGTGTGTGCGTGTATGTAAGTGTGTGGGTACGTGTGTGCGTGTATGTAAGTGTGTGCGTGCGTGTGTGGGAGAGTGGGTGCACCTTTCACGTGTCCGCGGCATGGGGAAGGTATAGCACGTGTACCCCCATGTGTCCCTACGGAGAGGAGGAGGAGGAGGAGAGGAGGCAACAAATAAATATAACCTGAGCATGTGGGCTGCGGTTGTTACGTGATCCTGGAGGCGAAGGAGCGTAAGATAGGTAAGGGCGGGGTATTGGGAGGGGCGGGGCAGGTGATGGATAGGATGGGGCGGGGCGGCAAGGGATGGGGATTAAAGGGAATATGTAGGCTGTAGGAGGACGTATAGAATAAAAAAGGAAAATAGATAAAAAAAGAGAAAATAGAAAAGACATGGTGATATACTGAATGACGATAGACTATGCCACGCTACTGACGAAGGAATGGAGGTGTGTGAGAGACAGGGAGGAGGAGACAGGCAGAGCGTTGCGTCGGAAGAAGGAAACAGTAGACAGAAGCAAAACTTAAGTAATGGAATAGGGACAGATGAAATCATCCCACGATAAATGAAAGGAAATACAGTAAATTTTAAATGTGAATAGACGAAGGTAATCTAATGGGTAAAACTTGAGTAACAGAATATGGACAGATGAAATTACACACCAATAATTGAAAGGAAAAATACAATAAACTTCAAATGAGAATACAAGAAGCTAATCCAATATACTAAACTGGATTTTTATACTGAAATACTCTACTGCGCTCATACTAACAAATTTTCTAAGACAACCTACATGATTTTTCGAATTTCTCATGAACATTTCCCTCACTAACACAAAACCCATGCCAATCTTTCCTTAGAATCACGAATCATTGAAAACCCGAATATCTTCCACCACGGGCAATCACGAGAAGTCACGATAAGAAGGCTGGAATATGAGCGTGCAGAGATATAGCGAGGCGGGATGATGCAGACGGTAACTGAGCGGTGGCAATCGAGATGGGTAAGGCAAGGCGATACACTCATACTTGTGGCCACAGAGCAGGGAATGGAGCGGCGCTGAGTGACGCAAACAAGAGGCAAAGACACCTGAGTAACATGAATTTGTGTGATTGCTGCTGCCTCCCTACAAAGAGCAAGGAAAGGCTGCCACATCATGAGCACCACACGTCAGACATCGCACTGTACCTCCACGTGATACATGAACTCTGTATATTGTAAATATCAAACATTCAAGTGATTTATCGTATATTTTTTAATGGTTGCTTTTGGCTGTTTGGGAACTGGCTCCTTAGTAGGCCTTTTTTTTTTTTTCTTGGAGCGTTTTTTTTTTTATGCAAGAGGGAAACTAGCCAAGGCCAACAAAACATTAAAAAAAGGCCCACTTGATGTGCAAGTTCTAAAAGATTGGTAAAGAATTAGCCAAAAGACGGACAAATTACTAGTGGCCCCTCCTACATAAAAACAACAATAACAATACATAAATAAACAGAATAAACAAAAAATCTTCCTACAGCAAAAAAAGAAAACGTAAACCATTCTATCAGCACTAACTCAACACATTTTCTATAACATAACATGGCGACTCTACATCTCATAAGCGAGTGGGGAGAAATCTTTAACTTTGCTATCCCTTCCAATAACAGTTAGTGAGGGATATCATACAGTCTAGTAAGTTCAGGTTTTTACTAGTCAACTCTTCGTCTTCCTTTGTCTTTGTAACAGGGTGAAAGAAAAGAAAGGTAGAGCTTCGGGAGGAGGAGAGAGAGGCGGCGCAGTGAAGCAGGTGAAGAGAGGCAAGTGGGAGAGGCGGGGTGGTGGTGGAGCAGAGGTTGGTGACGGCGTGGGAATAGGGCAGGGAGGCCTAAGACAAGACAAGATAGGGGTAAACAGAAGCACAGAACGTAAACACTCTAAACAAGACGAGGAGGAGAAGGACGAGGAGGAGGAGGAGGAGGAGGAAAAGAAGAAAAAGATAAAGGAAACAAAGAAAAAACCAAGAACAACAACAACAACAAGAACAAGAACAAGAACAAGAACAAGATGAGTAAAATAAACAAAACAAAAAGATGACAAATACAGAAGCACGAAAAAAACAAGAACAACAAGGATACGAAGAAACAAAAGACACAAGGAACGAAAACATAAAAGAAAAAGAAGAACCCACGATTATCTTTCCCTCTTCTCCTCCTCACCTCCTTCTATGAATACTTCCTTTTCCTCCTCCTCCTCCTCCTCCTCCTCCTCCTCTTCCTTCTCCTCCTCCTCCTCCTCCTCTTCCTCCTGCAAGTAACCCAAAACTACTTAAAAGGCGTGGGAAATTATCAATGAAAAGCGAGAAACAGGTTGCATGGAGGAGGAGGAGGAGGAGGAGGAGGAGGAGGAGGAGGACACAAAACAGAAGGGCTTGCATAAAGAGATGACAAGAAAATAATGGGACACGGTGTTTAAGAGAGAGAGAGAGAGAGAGAGAGAGAGAGAGAGAGAGAGAGAGAGAGAGAGAGAGAGAGAGAGAGAGAGAGAGAGAGAGAGAGAGAGAGAATCATAGGTACAAATTTCAGATGCTGTCGTAACTTACCGATTGGAGGAACAACAACCACCACCAACAACAAGATTAAGAAAAACAAAAATAACAAGAACAACAACAACAACAAGCAGAAGAAGAAGTAGATTATCGTATCACCAGCAAAAATACACAAAAACACAACAACAAATACAACAGAAACAACAACAACAGTAACAACAACAAAAACGCTTGAGTCCATAAATATTATGAGGCTGTTTACGTGAAGTACAACAAACACACGATCTAATATGCAGGAAAGGAAGCAGCAGGGCAGAGGTGAAGGATGGCCCTGGAAATCTGACTGGAAAGGCGCTGGAAGGAGAAAAAACACAAGAAAAAGCACTAATCTCTTCTACAAACGAGAGGAGGAGGAGGAGGAGGAGGAGGAGGAGGAGGAGGACTTAAATAGAAAACAGTTAGGACAGGA
>NC_059275.1:5141874-5146874 GCF_017591435.1 Portunus trituberculatus
AACCTTTCACTTCTCTTCTAACTCACTAAACCCAAGAACTCTCCCTAAGTCCCTCCTCTCTCCTTCGCCCCACACTTCTCCCCTGCTAAGCTCCATGACGCCCTCTGTGTAGCATTAAGTGGAAGGGTGGATGGCAGGGTGGGTGGTGAGGTGGTGCTGACGAAGGTGGAGGAGGAGGAACAGGAGGAGTATGTAGTGGGAGGGAGGGAGGGAGGGAGGGAGGAGAGAGAGAGAGAGAGAGAGAGAGAGAGAGAGAGAGAGAGAGAGAGAGAGAGAGAGAGAGAGAGAGAGAGAGAGAGAGAGAGAGAGAGAGAGAGAGAGAGAGAATTTGAAGAAGAGAAATACGAGGAAAGAGAAGAATGTTGTAGTTTTGTCATAGAGATAGGAGAGGACACACACACACACACACACACACACACACACACACACACACACACACACACACACACACACACACACACACACACACACACAAAGCAATGTCATTAATTTACAATATTATTACAACAACAACAACATTACTACTACTACTACTACTACTACTACTACTACCACTACTACTACTACTACCACCAGTAACAAGAAGACAACTACAACAGGAGACAATCGTGACTCCATACACGGCTGATGATGTAATGTAAGAAGAGAGATAGAGGGAGAGGGAGGGAGAGGGAGGGAGGGAGGGAGGAAATTAGAGAAGGCTGAAGGGGGAGAGAGAGAGAGAGAGAGAGAGAGAGAGAGAGAGAGAGAGAGAGAGAGAGAGAGAGAGAGAGAGAGAGAGAGAGAGAGAGAGAGAGAGAGAGAGGGGGGGAGTTAAATTTATGTGTAGAAAAATGAAAGCCTGATTACAGATTACCAGTTTACTTGCAATCTCTCTCTCTCTCTCTCTCTCTCTCTCTCTCTCTCTCTCTCTCTCTCTCTCTCTCTAACAATACATATACACAAATCTACTATCAATTTCCAACTGTGTATCTGTCATTCTATCTACATATCTACTACATAACCACCATCTCTCTCTCTCTCTCTCTCTCTCTCTCTCTCTGACATACCTACCTTCCTATCTACCTACCCATCTATCTACTTACCCACCCACCCACCTATCAATGAATCACTACCTTTCTCTAACTACCTGCCTATCTATCTCTCCAGGTAATTGGTCCAATCAACAGATGGCGTCTTTGGCTTTCCTGAGATTTAATTGACCAATCAGAGAGAGAGAGAGAGAGAGAGAGAGAGAGAGAGAGAGAGAGAGAGAGAGAGAGAGAGAGAGAGAGAGAGAGAGAGAGAGCGCAACCTGTCTGACCTGGCGTGACTTCCTGACGAATACACTGGATTGGTCAGATTGATTGAGGTCACTGAGAGAGAGAGAGAGAGAGAGAGAGAGAGAGAGAGAGAGAGAGAGAGAGAGAGAGAGAGAGAGAGAGAGAGAGAGAGAGAGAGAGAGAGAGAGAGAGAGAGAGAGAGAGAGAGAGAGAGAATAGTTTGTCTTTCCCTAACACCTATCTTCCTTTCTTTCCTTCCTGCTTCCTTTACTTTCACTTTCACTGTTTCCTCCATTCACTAGCATTATCTTCACCAAACACGCCTACCCACTTCCTCCCATCTCCTCCTCTTCCTCCCTCCTATTTCTCTAATGTTATTTATTATATTCACTTTCCTTTTCCTCTTCCTGCTCTTCTCATTCTCTCATGTATTTGTTTTAATGTTGTTTATTGTTAACTTTCATCTTTCTCTTCCACTTATTCTTCTTCCTTTGTGTTTTCTTTCACTTTCTTCTACTTCTTCACTTCTTCTTCTTCTTCTCTTTTCTTTTACTAGTTCATCTTTGTATTCTTCTTTTACTTTTCTCAACACAATCCTCTCTTTTCTCCTCCTCTTCCTCCTCTTCCTCCCTCTCTAACTCATTCTTCTTTTCCTTTTCCTTCTCCTCCTCCTCCTCCTCCTTGTCATAACACTGTTTACAAAATAGAGTTGTCAGCATTACTGGAACTCAAACCAATATACCATAAATACAACACCGAACCATTTCAACACACACACACACACACACACACACACACACACACACACACACACACACACACACACACACACACACACGTGGCCTAGAAACGAAAGGTCCAAACCATCAAAGGACTTGAATACAAACCGTCCGTTCATAAAAAAAAGAAGGTATATTATAATTATTAATGTTTCGTGAAAGTAAGTAAATTTGACAGAGTTCACAATGAAAATACGTAGACTGTAAATAATAATAATATCTTGTTAGTATTGTGTGGCTGATGAACCAGATAAGGTGGAGGAGGAGGAGGAGGAGGAGGAGGAGGAGGAGGAGGAGGAGGAGGAGGAGGAGGAGGAGGAGGAGGAAAAACAAAAGCAAGAATAAGGAAAGCAAGAAAAGTAAAAACAATAATAATGATGATAATAGTTAGAATAATAATGATAATAATAATGTTCAGACATTCAGACAAGTTGAAGGAGAAGGTGAAGAGAAACAGGTGTAGAGAGGTGAGTTTATTCCCGACTAATCGGGATTAAACTCTCCCTACACCTGTGTTTCTCTTCACCTCCTCCAATAATAATAATAATAATAATAATAATAATAATAATAATAATAATAATAATAATAATAATAATAACAAGTAGTATAATGATAATAATAATAATAATAACAATAACAATAATAATAATAATAATAATAATAATAATAATAATAATAATAATAATAATAACAACAACAACAACAACAACAACAGCAACAACAACAATATCGATAGAACAATAATAATGATAAGAAGAATGAAACAAAATAAGGATAATGGATAACGAGAAGAAGGACAACAATAACAATAACAACAAGAAGCAGGTCACGTTTAGCTGGCGAGGTTGGCCATGCAAGGAATGAGAGAGAGATAAACAGTATCGCGTTACACCACCGCCGCCACAGCCGTCACACCGTCTCAGCCTCGCCGCAGACACGTGACAGCAGCCCCAGATACGTCACCGGGCATCATCCCACCATCACCCCCCATCACTCCCATCACTGCCTCGCTACACACATTCCTTCAGGGCGGCGCGGACCTGATGGGTTCATGAAGGGGCGTGTTTTTGTGTGACTTAAAAACTGATGCCACGGATTATGTGTCCTATATGGCTCCTGACGCGGCTACTGCTACTGTTACCTGTGCACCTGATGACTCTGGTAGTGGTGGTGGTGGTACTACTTATATTACTATTACTACTTCTACTAAAACTACTACTACTATATTACCACTGCATTTTGGTTGCTGTTATTGGTGGAGGCATAATTTTTGTTGATATTGATGCTGTTACTGCTGCTACTACTACTGCTACTACTACTACTACTACTACTACTACTACTACTACTACTACAACCACTACTACTACTACTACTACCACCACTACTACATCTAACTTTCTACTACTCCTGCTATTATTACACCTGCTCGTGGCTATACATACATACATACCACTACTACTACTACTACTACTACTACTACTACAACCTCCCCTACCATTACTACATCCAAACAAGAGATACCAAAACCACCCCCTTCCCCGTGCCTCTCCCCCTCTCTGGCCCTGCGCTACTGACGTGAGGGAGGCACAGATCGGCAGCCTCCAGGGGCGGGAGTGTGTACTATTGTTGTCTGGGGAGATGGTATCGCAGGGGAGGCTTATGGGGAGCGGCAGGTAGTGAGGAATGGCGGGGCAGGAGGGGAGGAAAAGAGGGAAGAATAGGAGGGGCATGTTTGATAGCTGGGAGAAGGTGGGAGGTAGAGGGAGGAGGGAGGGAGTGTTGGGTGCTTAGAAATGGATGGAGAGAGGGAGAGAAGATGGAGGAAACGAGGGAAGAAAGGAAGGGGGTATGTTTGATACTAGAGGTACAAGAGAGAGGGATGTGATGGGAGGAATGGAGAGGGCAAGAGAAGGGGCGAGAGAGTGAGAGAGAGTGGGGTGTTTAGTGGTGAGGGAGATATGGTATTGTAAAAATGGGAGTAAACGTGTCTTGTTGGAGATTGAAAGATAAAGGGGAGTGGTGTATGTGTGGGGAGGGGAAGGGGTGTTGCGTTGCGGGGTGTGGCTCGTGTTTTGTGCGATAGGGGGAGGAAGGTGTATGTGTGGTGAGTAGTGTATGGTGTGGTGAGTGGCGGTGTGTGGTTGTATAGTGACTGACCTTGCTTTACATAATCGCTATTGGAAGAACTTGCAATGGCTGACAGAAGTTTTAACATCTGTTCCCTGATGAGTTTTTTCTTTAGTTTTCTGTTAGAGGAAATGTAAAATGTATTTCCAATTCGTTATTTTTTTCGTGACTTTGTATAATAATTCTTATTCCCAACTATACATTTTTCTTACTCTCTTTTCTGTCAAAATCTTGTACTAAACTCTTCATTCTTTACCATTAAAAATCACATTCACCTCAATACTCTTTCATTTTAACGTGCTTACTTCTCATTTACTCTCTCAAGACCCGTTATTTTTTCCCATAATCACCAGCAACGTCTGAGACACAACTCTGCACTAAAGTGTCTTCATTCTCAGTCCTAGAAAAGGCAACATTTACCACTTATTCCTTTTTTATGTGTGTCCATGCAAATCAGTTTTTTACAATGGTCTGTTAACAAAGACGGACGATAGCAAAAAGGTTAACACGGCCTGGTGGATTTGGGTTTCGAAGGGCGTTTTGATGATTCTACAGATAATTTAACAAGAATTTTGCATCAGTGGGAAAGAATCATCCATGAGATCTCAACTATTTACACGTTTGGCGTCTTTAAGCAGTTCTTATGAGAGGATAGAGAGTTTTAACCTTTTCACTGCCTTATGTTACAAGTCATAGCACTGATATAATTGTATGAAATGTTTAAAACACCTGCAAGAAAGGAAGGTGGCTGTACACTACTGTAGAAAGAAGGAAAATGTTCCTGAGTTATTAGTAAGGAAAATTGTATCAAACAGCAGAGAATTAGTTAAAG
>NC_059275.1:5149374-5154374 GCF_017591435.1 Portunus trituberculatus
TCAGTGGAGCTTAATTTCATCACCTTTTCATTTCGTATCTCTTGTAATTCACTTTTTTCCCCCCTCAAGATGTTTGCTCAAGCTCAGTTACCCTCCCTTCACTCTCCCTTCTCCCCCAACCCCCCATCCCCCACCTCCCCACACAAGGATCAGCTGACAGGGCGTGGGGACTAACAGGTCCTCTGAAAATAGCACCTACCCCCGCCCACGTCCTCATCAGCAACGCCCACATAAAACCAAGCCACACCACACCCCTCATCCTACTAGAGGGAGATAAGGCAACACCACACCCACCCACACCCACACCCACACCACACCCCAACCTTCGTGCGGCTGTCAGGAGGGCGGGCCGATCATCCTATCTTGAGTTACGACGCCCATGGAGGGAAGCATGCCCGTCCCTCCTTCACCCACGTCACTATTCACATCACTGTCCCTTGGTGGTGATAAATATTGTAACCCTCTGCGCCTTCTTCAGAAAGATACGTAGTAACACTGTATTTTTTCCCTTCAACATCATTCAGTGCAGTTTCTTCATTTCTTTAACCAGTAGAAGGCGGCGACGAAAGAGAAAAAGTATAATAGAGGTGGTGGTGGTAGTAGTGGTAGTGGTGGTGGTGGTAGTTTAAAGGTTGTTACACCGTGCAGTAATGTGTCAGCAGTGTGAGGGAGTGTCCTAGTGTAAGTAAACTTGGGTCTGCCTTTCCCAAACAAACAGTCATTCCTCCATTTACTCTTCCTCCTCCTCTTTTCCTTCTTCTCTCCTCTCCTCTTCGCCTCTTCTGCTTCCAACACGGCGTCTCTTCCCTCCAGCGTGTCTATCTGTCAGCCTCCTCCTCGCCATATTTCACCCCAGACAGCAGGTAAGACACAGGCAGGCCGGCAGGAGGCAGGAGGCAGGCGAGACAGGTGAGGTGAGGCAGGTAAGGGTAAGGGAGGCAGGCAGAGAGACAAGGTTGGCGGTGTGCGTGGGTGAGGGACAAGGGTGTGGGAGGCGGGGAGACGGAGAGAGAGGCAAGAGGCGGAGAGGAGAGAGGAGGGAGGAGATCTGATACCTCGCTGCCCTCTGGCTATCAACAGTGTGTGTGTTGCTTTTCTTGCACAAACACGGCAGGAAGACACACGTACACACAACTATCCGCTCACCTCAGCATCTCACCCTCACCCTTTGACCTGACCTGATGCACTCACCCTACGTATCTCTTTTTACACTTGCACTTCGTCACCCTATATGTCACTATAATCATACCTATGTTCTTTACCCTTAAAAAACAAAGTTAAAGTCTTCATCACTTATTCCCGACTGCACCCTAACACTCCTTCTCCCAGTGACACCCTAAAGACTTCACCCTACGTCATCCTCAGTGTATAAATGAGTTACCTCTACAAACTATTTCTCTTTCCTTTATTTATTCTTTACTGCCACACACTTAGTCACCCTAATCGCTCATATACTCAATTTGGCCCCTAAAATCCACTACTCTTTAATCGCAGCCATTCACAATATCAGAATCACAACCAATCTCGCTATTTTCACACTAGCTATTCAGTTTTCCTAATATCTTTCCCTGAAACTCTCTCAGAACGCAAGACAGTCACCCTAGACTCTACTGATCATCCTAACCACATACCCTAATCACATATACACATACATCAGCATACAAAAACACCATTTCTCATGTACCCAGACTCCCTCGCAGCCATACAGTCACCCTACACCCTTCTGCTTACCCTAACACCGTCACCCTCACACACACCCCTGTCACTCTCATCCCAAACACCTCCCAGCGTACTCTTACCAAGCAACTTTCATCTCCTCGTCTCTCATCTCACTCCCCTGTGCTTGTCTCTCTCGCCCTCTCACCCCAGGCGCCTGACCCTCACCCCGGCGCCCCAGCCTCACGTTACAGGGTGTCGGGGAGGCTAACATGGCCCTCAATCACCTGACGGAGGCACAAAAGGAGACGCCGATGAGGAGGAACCAACACGAAGAAGTTTGTGTTTTTGTCCTTTGAGTTGTCCCGGATCTGGTGGTGGTGGTGGTGGTGGTGAAGGATACAAGAAGAAGAAGAAGAAGAAGAAGAAGAAGAAGAAGAAGAAGAAGAAGGAGAAGAAGAAGAAGAAGAAGAAGAAGAAGAAGAAGAAGAAGAAGAAGATGAAGATGAAGATGTAGAAGAAGAAGATGAAGAAGAAGAAGAAGAAGAAGAATGACAGAAAAAAGAAAGTAAAAAAGATAAAAAGAAGGGACTAACAACAACACAAGTAACAACAACAAACAACAACAACAACAACGCTAACACCACCACCACCTACAACATTACAACAACAACAACAACAACAACAACAAAAACAAGAAAGAGAAAGACGAGGAAAAGGAATATTAAAATAAGGAAAAGAAACGAAGAATGAGAGAGAAAAAACAAGAAAATAAATACAAGCAAAGAATAAATGATGAGAAAATGAGAAAATTACGAGGAATGAGAGAGAGAGAGAGAGAGAGAGAGAGAGAGAGAGAGAGAGAGAGAGGGGCGGCATGCAGGCGTGCTGGGAGCGGCTGTGCGTTGCTCTGAGGGCGTGGCAAGCTGCTCTATCTAAGCTGAGTCATGCCTTGTCCTACGCACACACTCAAACACACACACACACACACACACACACACACACACACACACACACACACACACACACACACAATAAATCACACACATCCACAAGGAATACATTTCTTCCTCTCCTCCTTTCTTATCCACATCCCATACATTTCCTCCTCCTCCTCCTCCTCCTCCTCCCCTTTCTCTTTCGTTTGCCTTCACCTCCATACACTCCTTCACCTTTGTTTCCTTACTCCTATTTTTTTTTCTCTCTCCATCTCCCTACCTTCCGTTCTTCCCGATTCTTGCGTGCAGGCAAACACGAACGTGGGGAAAAACACGTGAAAATTGAAATACGTTGTCAAGAAAATAAAAGTGAATATTGTTTTGAAAGACGTGAGGGTTATTATTATTATTATTATTATTATTATTATTATTATTATTATTATTATTATTATTTGCTGCTGCTACTTATTACTACTAACTACTACTACTACTACTACTACTACTACATTTTTTCGCATTAAGCTAGTGTAGTGCATTATGAACATTTACATTCTCTCTCTCTCTCTCTCTCTCTCTCTCTCTCTCTCTCTCTCTCTACCCTTTACCACTTTCCTCATACACTCCATCTGTTTGTCTGTCGTTTTATTTGAGTCACTCTCCCACACTGTTTTCTTTTTCTTTTGTTTCTCTTTGTCAGTCTTGTTACATTTCACTCTCACGGTCCGTCTGTCTGTCTGTCTGTCCTTCTGTCCGTCACTCGCCTTCCATCTCTCCCTCTGAATCCTCCCATCTGTCGTTCTTGTTTCCCTCTCTCTCTCTCTCTCTCTCTCTCTCTCTCTCTCTCTCTCTCTCTGCCTGTATGTTTGCCTCAGTTTGTCTCTCTCTGCCTGTCTGTCTGTCTGCTTGTCTTTGATTTTGTCGTTTATATATTTTACACTTTATTATTTTGCGTTTCTTTCTGTTCTTGTCTCTGTCTGTCTTTATTCCTTCTTCCTGTAACGCTATCTGTCAATCTATCTGTCCTGTTACCCGTCAGTTATTCTATCCATCTGCTTCTACTTATGGAACACTTATTTCTTTTCTCCTTCTCATCTGTGTCAACTTGTATGTTTGTCTCTGTCTCCCTTTCAAGTTACTCATGCATCAGTCTGTCTGTCTGTCCGGTTATCTGCTCTCACTCAACTACTGTTTACCATCTCGTTATACTTTTGTCTGTCTTCCTGTCTCTCCCCTCGGTTAGTCTGCATGTCTGTCCGTCTCTCTGTCTTTCTCTATGTCTATCTGTCCATGTCTGTCTTTCTGTCTATTTCCTTGCCTCATGTGCTTATCCATCTATCCATCTCCCTTGCCTTTCTGTCTGTCCGTCTGTTTGTCTTGCTCCATGACATACAGAATGACTACCTTTAGAAAGCCGCAGGTGAAATTACAGGTATATTAGAGAGCAGCAAATAAAGAATTAATACACACCTGCTCACGGCTGGTATGTGGAAACCGGTGCGTGAGAAAGAAGAAAGTGATGTGGTGGTGATGAAAAAAAAGATCCATAATGCAATATGATAATAAAATGATTAGTATTTTATGATGTGTAAATGTTAAAGAGTTAATATTCAGCGTTTGGTGTTTAGGTATTTTTGTTTTGGGACGAGTGACGTTATCTTAGTAGTTTATTAATAGTATCTTTATCAGTAGTTTGTGAGTATTGTCGTACCTTGGTCATTCCACTATACGTAGCTAATAAATAATACTGTTACTCCTCCTTCTCTTACTCCTTCTACTCTTTTCTTTTTTTTCTTCTTCTAATCTAACACTAATACTACTGACTCTACTCTCATCACCAACATCCTCACTATTACACTACTACTACTACTACTACTACTACTACTACTACTACTACTATTTATAGTACTACTTCTACTACTACTACTACTACTACTACTACTAGTACTACTACTACTACTATTAGTACTACTACTACTATTACTTTTACTACCACTATTATTATTTCCCCTACTACTACTACTACACTACTACTACTACTACTACTACCACCACCACCACTACTACTACTACTACTACTACCACCACTACTACTACTACTACTACTACTACTACTACTACTACTACTACTACCACCACCACTAGTACAACAACAACTACTACTACTACTACAAAAGGGTGTTGTTCCTATGATGATGATGATGATGATGATGATGATGATGATGATGATGACGACGATGATAGCACAGAACAACACACACATAGACGAATGCGAGAGAGCAAACCAAAAAGAAAGAAAGGCAGATTAATTTACCGAAACAGTAAACACGTGAACAATATCCAGACCACGCCCACCCTGCCCGCCCTTACTAAAAGCGATTGGATACTCTCCCTCCCTCTCCCATCACT
>NC_059275.1:5159374-5166874 GCF_017591435.1 Portunus trituberculatus
CCAACTTGCTTTCATTAATTGTTCTATTCAAGCATAACAAGACCATTAGATATTCCTGCTACACGATCTTAGTGGCTATTTTCCCGCAGAGAAGCATCATTAAAGAGGTTATTTTTACCACACAGTACACCCCGCCCGCTCTTGCATCGTTATCCAGGTTATTCTCACCAACTTGTCTTCATTAATATGTTCTGTTAAAACGTCCAATTTCCAGGAGTCCGTTTTCTTCGTGCTTTCTTCCGTTTTCTTTACTCATTGACGTGTCTGGTTCGTTTTCTATCTGATTTGTCCGGATTATCTATAATGTACATCTTTTACCTTTTTTTTTTCTCTGGTTTCCATTTATTATTCGTGTTGTTGTCTCTTGTTTGGAATTTCTATATCTCATTATTCTTTTTGTATGTTACTGTGGTTTTATTCACTTTCGCATCCTTTCTCTTTTGTGTGTGTGTGTGTGTGTGTGTGTGTGTGTGTGTGTGTGTGTGTGTGTGTGTGTGTTCATCAATAAAAGTATTCCCTCCACTTTCAATTGTATCTATCTTCCTTTTTTATTCTTCCTTATTGCTTCCCTTTCTATTTTCCTCCCAACCTCTTCCTCCAACTCCTCCTCCTTCTTCTCCTCCTCCTCCACGTCCCTCTCTTCCTCCCCATCACAGACAAGACTCAAGGTGGCTTTTTCACGCCTTGCTTTAATACAAGTTAAATGCGTCACTCCTCCGTCAAGTTTTTAAGCGTGTTTCCTTTCCTGCCGGAGTGGGAGGAGGAGGAGGAAGAGGAAGAGGAGGAGGAGGAGGAGAAGGAGGAGGTGGAGGTGGAGGTGGAGGAGAAGGAGGAGGAGGTGGAGGTGGAGGTGGAGGGGGAGGAGGAGGCGTTGGAGGAGGAGGAGGAAAAAGAAAGGAGAGAGGAAGAGGAAGAGAGACCTGGATGAAAAGGAGAAGAGGCGAGGAACCGAAACTGATTGCTCACAGTAAAGGAAGCAATCAAGAGGAGGAGGAGGAGGAGGAGGAGGAGGAGGAGGAGGAGGAGGAGGAGGAGGAGGAGGAGGAGAACATAAGGAAGAGGAACTACAGTATCTCTTTACCTATAGTTACCCTTCGTTCTTCACCCGTTTTCTCTTACCCACGGCCAGCCCTCTCATTCCTACATTCCCCCCATCTCTCTCCTCTCCCACTCCTCTCATAACACGCTCCTAACACGACAATCCCATGGCGCCGTGACTCATTGCCGCCTCCCTCCCCAGCACAGCAGTCCCCGCCTCCCGGAAACACATTCAAACAAGTAATTGAGGAAAAGAGAAAATAAGTAAAAACACAATGATGATGACAGGGGGATACGACAATAAATGCTTCCGTGATGTGGCTGACTGATTTATGCGTCTTGGTTTGTTTTGACGAGTGTGGCTTTGATTCATTGTTGGTGTAGAACATTGAAGGAACAGGTTTTTAAGTCTATACGTGTGGAATATATGCATAGATATATAAATACTTCTTGTTGGTGTGAGACAGTGAAGGAAGCTGTAGCAGGTTATCAAGTTTACACGTGGAGATTCCTGTGCAATATATACAGAGATATACTGAGAGACAGACACTTAGCCCTACAAATACATGTAGCCACCGAACATCCTTATCCACGAAGGTAACTAATCTTCTATTGATCTATCCGCAAAACGCAAATATAACTACTATATATTCTAACTATCTACAGTTTTATTTATGAGTTAGTTTCTCACTTTTATTTCTCGAACGAGTTATTTATAGACAGCGTGGTTTTTTTTTTTTATCGTTTTCGCCAGTAAAGTATCATAAATACAAAGAAAGAGAAATCTCACTGATGATACAAGAACATTTTCTGTAAGTGTGTACAAAGCTAAAGCTCCGGTCTTTGTAATTCTGGGAGAGTTCTAGATCATCGGTCTACAATGAAGAGGGAGACAAGGCTGTGGGACATTTCAAGCCATGCCATCACTTCAGTAGTAACACAAAGGTATACATGTAAACACTCAACCAGCAAAAAGCACCATTAGAACATATAACTGAATGTTTGAGTTACTCCTAAAACAGTACGTTTTCTCCTTTGACTCATACAATCCGTTTTCTTCATACTAACGAAGTTTCAACGTAAACTAAACAAAATACAATAGTAGTAACAGGACGAAAGGGGAAATGAAAAGAAAAAGACATGGAAACGATTCGAAACGCTGAAAAAAAAAAAATGGAAAAATGCAGCTACACCTAAAGAACACCCAGCAAACACAAATTAAACTTTCCACGCCTAAACCACCACCAGGCAAGGAGACACAAGGTAAGGCGCACACTCACCGTGGCCACGGAGTAGAACCTGAGGAAGTCCGTCTGCTGCCTGGTGATGCCCGTGAGTGTGTCTGCGAGGGTCTGATGGTGCGCCAGTGTCTGCTCCCCGCGGCCCAGGAGCCACGCCACCACCTGCAACAGGATAGGAGAACCGTCAGTATTGAAAAGCGACACAGCGGGATTAATGGCCAGAATCTTAATTATTCTAATCCCTAGATGAGTCCTGAAACTGTGTAAAATCCCCAAATAGTAAGCAGAATTAATATAAAAACGCGTCATGGTACCGAAGGGGTTATAAACAAAACAATTGAGAAATATGACCTGCCGCCAGCACACGGAAGCAATCCACCAAAATGGATGAAATTAGCAACGGTGACCCAAAAAGGAAATAAGAATAAAAATACGATGAAAAAAAAGAAATAAGAAAATAAAAGAAGTAAAAAAAAATACTTGATAAAAAATAGACAAATCAATGAAAATTTAACAAAATACACACAACAAGAAGTAAAAACGTAAAATAATAGAACACCAGAAGAAACCGAGATTTTTTTTTTACTTAATTCGAAAACCTGGAACACACCACATAACAACACCTATACTAGAAACACCGAAGCAACACAAGGATATGAGAGTGATCATAGGCAACACAAGGACGATGCAACACAATGCCTACCTCTAAACACAGCAACTCAACCCTCAGTAACTACACAGCAACAACACAAACAGTAGCACATGAACCACGAAAAGTTATAACAAGATTAGAGACGGTAAAGTAAGCAGTGTGTGTGTGTGTGTGTGTGTGTGAGTGTGTGTGTGTGTGTGTGTGTGTGTGTGTGAACCTAAGACATAATGGCCATGAAGAAAGGAAGCGTTGGTTACTGCAAGCACCTTCAAGTTGTTAGCACGGTGGGGTTGTGGTGACTGTGATTGTGGTGAGTGTGAAAGTGGTGAGGCTTCTAATGATAATGGTGGTGGAGGTAGTGGTGATAGTAGTAATAGTAGTGGTAGTAGTAGTGGTGGTGGTGTTACAAGTTGACATCAGCAAGAAGTTTTGCAAGTTTTCTTTCTTTTTTTCTATTTTGCCTTAAGCCTAAACCACCCATAGGCATATTTCTTTTTTATTTCTCAAAGGCATATATTTTTTTGAAGGCCAGCGATTATTTCCTGAAGGTTTTGGTCACTCCACTGCAAGACTTGTTTACGTGACGCCAGTGCTCATTCATGCCACTCTCTCTCTCTCTCTCTCTCTCTCTCTCTCTCTCTCTCTCTCTCTCTCTCTCTCTCTCTCTAAATGAAGGAAATGAAGATATGAAGTTAAAGAGTATCATGATGAAGGAGTAGACGGAGGAGGAGGAGGAAGAGGAAAAGGAGAGGAGGATGAAGAGGAGGATGAAGAGGAAGAGGAGGAGGAGGAGGAGGAGGAGGAGGAGGAGGAGGAGGAGGAGGAGGAGGAGGAGGAGAGGAGGAGGAGGAGGAGGAGGAGGAGAGGAGGAGGAGGAAGAGGAGGAGGAGGAAGAGGAGGAGGAGGAAGAGGAGGAGGAGCAAGAGGAAGAGGAGGAGAAGGAGGGGAAGGAGGAGAAAAAGAAAAAAAAGATAAGGAAAAGGAAACGAAGAAGAAAAGGAAGAAAGAGAAAATAAAGAAATACAAGAAAAAGTATATCTCTACCTCCAGAAACAACAGAAAACAACAACAACAACAACAACAACAAGATTAAGTTAACAGTCCTCTAGCACACTTCACACCAAACTCTCCCCAAACACTCCCACTACACAACTCTACGGACATTGAGGTCACATTTTCATTACCCAAGAATTGCCTTAAGAGAAAACGGGATTCTTTGATGGCTGACTTTTATATTTCAATTCCTCTGCAGTTTGCCTCAAGTATTGTTTTAGAAGCTTACTAAACTTTACGTGCATGGAAGTTTTATGATTGTAGAAATATCGTGTGTGTGTGTGTGTGTGTCTGTGTGTGTGTGTGTGTGTGTGTGTGTGTGTGTGTGTGTGTGTGTGTGTGTGTGTTTGCGTCAGTAAATCGCCTCGGGGCTGGTCAGTTATGGTCAGATATTTCTCTCCTCCTCCCTTTCCTCTCCTTTAGTTGACCACCATTGCACTGCTCTCCCTACTGCCTCCCAAACAGCCAGACAGTATGATGCAACCACACACACACACACACACACACACACACACACACACACACACACACACACACACACACACACACACACACACACACACACACACACACACACACACACACACACACACACACACACACACACACACACACACACACACACACACACACACACACACACACACAACACGCCCTCCACACATCAAAGCCTCCATATATATCCTTCCTCTCTCTATCTCCTTCATCTCTCACTCCCTGCCGCTTCCCATCATCCACTCCTCTGCCACTCCGTCACTCCCCCTTCTACCCCTCCCACGCTGTCCTACAAGTCTCATAACACTCTTTTATTATCATCTTTCTCATTTTTTATTCATTCTTTCAGTTGTTTTCTTCATTATAATATTCCGTTCCTCCCTTCCGCATTCTTCTTCCTTTCCTCTCTAACGGTCTCTCCTTCAAAGTTCCTCCCCTACTCTTTCCTTATTTTCCCTCTATACTATATGTATTATTCTCATTTCTCTTCATTTTTTTTTCTTTTCTTGCATACTTGCATTCGTATCTCTTTAATTTCTTTACTTCTTTTTTCTTCCTACACCTCTTTTTCTATGTCATATTCTTCATACATTTGAAAACATTACGTTTTCTTTCTCTTTCTCATCTCCTCTTCTCCTACTAACTTTTATACAAAACTAATATCTCTTTTTCCTTTCATGTTTTCCATTCATTCTTTTCTATACTTCAATGAAATCACTGCTTCCAACCACTCCACATTCCTTAGAACTCCCTTCTTTTCCTCCTGTACCAAATTAAGATAATTTTTTTCCTTTACATTCTCATTTCTTTCCCTCTATACTTCCCTAAAATCAATGCTCTTGAAACCTCTTTCTTCTTCATACTTCGTTAAACTCCTTCTTTCACTCCTCTCTCGTCTTCTCTCGTCAAGCCGCCGCCCCGGAACTCATCAGCGGCCGCACAGGTACCGTCCCGCCGTCCCACACATCTGGCGAGCACCTAATGAGGCGTGAAACACTCAACTCCACCGCCACCCAGCCCCGCCACGCGCCGCCGACACACCCCTCACCCTCTCCCTCTCCCTCTCATCCCGGGGACGCCGCGCCTCTCTCCCTCACCAGGAAGCGCAGCAGCATCACGTCTCTTGGACATGATGGATTGTCACGGTTCATCTTGGGAATTTTTCGACCGAGTTTCCTGGTGGATGTTTTTCTTTTCCATTTTTGTTTCACTTGATGTCTTAGTTTCTGATGTACGTGTTGCTGTTCCGGTCAACGATTATGTCTCTGTTTAGAATTTGTTTGGTAGTGATACGTAAAGTGAGTGCAATAATGAGGAAAATATTAAATGAAAGGGAAAAGAGAAGAAAGGGAAAATACTACAAAAAGAATATTTGAATGAATGAATAAGTGAATAAATGCGTTAGTTAGTACAGCCAGAAAAGAACGAGCTAATAAATTAAGCTATAAGAAAAAAATAAGTAAAAAAACCACAGAAAACAAGAATACAAGACAAAAAAGGAGGATATTTAAAGAGCCACTATACTTTCTGCTCAATTTTTTCTTTACTTTCATTTTCAAGCATTTCCGTATTTCTTGCACTATTCCTTATTTCATTCACTATTCCTCCTCTTCCTCCTCTTCTTTTTCCAACATCCTTCAATTGTTTTTCTTTCTTTTTCATCTTTTACTTTCACCATCCTTTCCATACTTTTTAGTTTTTTCTCCTTTTCTTTCTTATCTTTTATTGATCACCCTTCCATTTTCTCCTTTTTCTTTTTTCCTTCTTTCTACTAGCTGTCCCCTTCCTTTTACCTTTCATCTTTTCCCTTCATTCTTCTTCTAAACTGTTGCACACTTCCTTTTATCTTTCGTCTTTCTCCTCCATTCTCTTTACCACATTTCCCTCACGTTCAATGAATAAAAATAGGTAAACAAACTCTTCCTTTTAAAATTGTCGAGAAAAAAGGTAAAGAAACATTATGAAGATTATTATTTAAACAGAAAACGAAATAAAATTAATCCACTTCACGATCACCACCACCACAACCACTACTACTATCGTCACCATCATCACCACCACCATCTGTCATCACCACCACCTCTTATACACTTCCGGCACATGATGGGAAAGAGTGGAATGGATGGGGGTAAATGGGGATGGATGGGGAGTAGATGGGGGTAAATGGGAATGGATGGAGGAGTGGATGGGGGTAAATGGGGATAGATGGGGATGTCCAAACTCGAGAAACGGAGAGTATTAATCACGAGGAGGAAGTATTGTGTGGTGAAATAAGTCTTAACGCTCACTCAAGCTAACTCATCCACTCGTCTGTCTGTCTGTCTGTCTGTCTGTCTATGTCTGTCTGTCTGTCTGTCTGTCTGTCTGTCTGTCTCTCTCTCTCTCTCTCTCTCTCTCTCTCTCTCTCACACACACACACACACACACACACACACACACACACACACACACACACACACACACACACACACACACACACACGAAACCTCAGAGAGAGAGAGAGAGAGAGAGAGAGAGAGAGAGAGAGAGAGAGAGAGAGAGAGAGAGAGAGAGAGAGAGAGAGAGAGAGAGAGAGAGAGAGAGAGAGAGAGAGAGAGAGAGAGAGAGAGTATTGGTTAGGTAAAATTAGGTTATTTTAAGATTAGTTAGTTAAGTAAAGTCAAATCAAGTTACGTCAAGGAAGATTAGATTAGGTGAGGTAAGATAGAGTTAGGCTAAGTTAGGGTAGGGTTAAGTTGGGTAAAGTAAGATTAGATAGGTTAGGTTCATTAGCTTAGCACAGTCACATGTCAAGAAACCCTCCATACTCTTGTTAAGCTAAGTTCTAAATAGGTTAGGGTAGGGTAGGATTAAGTTAGGTAGAGCTGAATTACATTAGGTTAGGTTCATTGCCTTAGGAGAATCTAATGTCAAGAAACTCCACACATGCTCTTATAAAGCTAAGTTGAGATTAAGTAAAGTTAGCGCTCGGATAGGTTAGGTTAGGGTAAGATAAATTCGTTTGTTTAGCATAGTTACATC
>NC_059275.1:5181874-5191874 GCF_017591435.1 Portunus trituberculatus
TGTGTGTGTGTGTGTGTGTGTGTGTGTGTGTGTGTGTGTGTGGCGCCAAGGTCTTTGATCCAACCGCTGCCACCATCTATATTTATCCAGGCCAGCACCAGTAGCGTCCACAGGTCAAGGGGCGCGCTGCCGTGACCCTTGAGACGCATGCAGACTCACACACGGCTCGTCATGCCAGTGTGGGAAGCGCAGACTCGGGCACAAGTGACAGAGAAGGTCACGTCTTGTCCACGGGGAATTTGGCACGAGGAAAATTAGACTGCGGCGCTGCTTTTGGTAGTGAGTGAGCGCCGTGGTCAAGAGAGACTGAATTAACCTTGGAGGAGGAGGACAGGGACCATGAAGGAACACAAATAAAGAACTAGGTGTGGCTGATCTTTTCCATATGGAGCTGCCTGCATACAGACAGAGAAATACAATAGCGTAGATGAAGGCTCCTCTAGTTTTCTTTATGCTAGATAACACCCACAAACACCCCCTTAAAGGGAAAGAAGAAGAGGAAGAGAAAGAAAACAAAGCAAGACTAGTAATAGATCTAAAGGTTCCACAAGGCTGTTGGGAAAATTGTTCTGTACCAGCTGGTAGCGGAAGCGACAGGATGATACAGTAGAAAGAGAAGGAAGAAAAGGAGAAACGAAAGTCGAGCAGAAAGAAGAGGACAAAGTTGAAAGCAATTCCGGGATGAAGATGAGGATGGAGAGTTTTAAGAAAGGGGATGAGAAAGGAGGAGCAGGAAGAAGAGGAAGAGGAGGAGGAAATCGAGGCATGTCCAGCGTGGCAGCTAGGGTGTGGGGGAGGCACGGGGGTGGAGTGGAAGCGGCGCCTGTCCAGCCTCGGGCCAGGAAAGTCCGTTCAAGTGGACCATGTGGAGCGAAGGGCTGGAGGCGGCGTGAGTCACTTTCCTGGTGGAGTCTGTGGCGGCCCAGTTTTCCTTAAGACTCGCCCCCCAACATTCCCCAGCGCCCCCCTTACTCTCCAGTACTGTATGAGAGGCTGGGGAATCGGAGGGAGGCGGGGAAGAGAAAGGGGAGGAAGAGAGAGTCATGAGAGGAGGATATGGTGAGGAAGGAAAGGACGGAGGTTGAATGAATGAATGAATGAATGGCCAACACGTGTCGCCGCAAGTGTGTGTGGAAGGGAAGAGGAAGGAAGGATAGGGGGAAGAGGAATATATTAAGAGGTGAGGGTTATGGAGAAGTAGATAGAGAAGTAAAGAACGGAATGGAATATACTGTAATGATGAAAGAGGAAGAGGGAAGTGAGAGAAGAGGAATATACTGAGAGATAGGAGATAGGTAGAGGAGGAAAGTTAGGAGGGAAAGAAGGAAGGCGTAAGATATAATGAAAGCGGGGACATAGAAAGGTATAGGGAAAGTAAACAAGAAGAAGAGGAAAAAGATGACAAATATAAAAGAACTAGAAGAGAAAGAAGTACAATACACAAATAAAAGAAGGAAAAATAAGTAAAATAACAAAAAAAATAAATGAGGACGATTATAGATAAGAAAAATTAAAGATGAAATGAGGAAAGACAGACATGATTTAGCAGCGATGAGGTAAGGAAAATAAAATACAAGAAAAGACAGAAAAAAGAAAGAAGAGGGAAAAGTAAGTAGAGACAGATGGTGGAGAAGAGAATGAAGCATAATAAGCAAAACAAGTTATGAGAGACCCTAAAATTTTTAAAGGGAAGAAAAAGGAGACAGTGAAGAAAGTAAGAAAAGAGAAGAAATACTACAAGATGAATAAGATATGGAATAGGCGGAGTCAATAAAGGCAATGTAATATGTGGGTGTAAGGAAACAATGGATAATAAAGCTGGAAGAAAAAGAAAATAATTAATAGAGGGAAGGAGTGCGTCATATTAAAAACAGAAAAAAATGAAAAGTATTAGGGAGAAAAACAAGATGATTAGGAGTGAACAAATTAAAAAGAGAGGGAAGAGAAAAATTATAGAGGGAAAGCAAAATTGATAAACGGAAGAATGGAAAATATGATGAATGGAAGAGAAGAAGTAGGTGAAAAAGAAAAGCCAAAATGAAAAAAAAACAAGAATATATACGAGAAAAAAGGAAATAAACATAAAATGGAGAATATAATGAATAGAAGACAATACATAAATTAAAAAAAAAGAAAGTAAAGCAAGGTGAGAAAAGAGAGAAGAGAAAAAAATATAAAATGCATGAAAATAGAAAATGATGCATAAATAATAAGAAGAAATAAGGAATGGCAAGAATAAAGAAAAAAAAGAGAAAAAAATAGAAATAGTAAAGATCATAAGTAAACAGAAGTAATGACAATAAAAGAATAAAAAAAAATCAAACGAAAAGATAAAACAGAAAGGAAAAAGAGGTAGATGATATGAACCAAAAGAGTAAAACATGTCGTACTGATAAAGAAAAAACTAAATAAAATGTGTTAAAAATTGAAAACGAAAACATAAATAGAATAAAAACGACAACAGCATAAACACAAATATGATAAAAACGAACAAATCAAAGTGCAAAAAAAAAAAAGGGAAGAGAAAAGAAGACGGAATGAACAAAATAAAGAAAAAATGGAGGCACTAATAATATACTGGAAAAGGAAGAAAGGACAAAAAAAAATCTACTAAAAACAAACAGTTACACACACACACACAAAAAAAACTGGAAATAAAAAAAAAAGGCACAAATGATATACGAAAATAATCAATACACAAGAACGAAGAAAGAGAACACAAAAAAATAATAAAAGTAGGAATAGAAAAGAAGGCAAAAAGAAAGGCAGAATATAAAAAAAGGGAAATATGATGAATGAAAGAATAAGTAGAGTGTAAAAATGAGAAAAGAGGACACGATGAGTACAATAAGAAAGAAAAGTGGAGATACAAAGAATATACTTAAAAAAAAAGAAAGAACTAAACACAGGAAAAGAGAAGAAAGGAAGACAAAAAATATACTGGATAATAAAAAAATTTATATACTAAAAAAACAACACACAAAGAATAAGAAAACTCATAAAGACAAAAAGAATGAAAGAAAGCACAAAGAATATACTCAAGACGAAAAAGAAAGTAGAAAATAAAATAAAAGAAAATAAGAAAAAATGCACTCGAAAAGGAAAGAAGTGAAAATATACGTACTTAAAAATCAAAAAAATATATACAAAAGAAAAAGACAAGAACGATATACCTCAAAAAAAAAAAAAATAATAATCACAGCACCCCAGCACATTACAAGTAAAGGTGTCAACTTACTCCTAATCTTGAGACCTTTCACCCTACGCCCCCACGCACTTCAACCTCTCCTTCCTTCCCACCAACCAGCACAAATCCTCACCCTGCGCACCCTCACCTCCTCAAATGACCCCTCACACTGACACCCTCACCCTGACACTCACACTCACTCTCGGATTCCCTCACCCGCACCTCCGTTCTCAAAATCTCGGCCCTCACACTTCCCTTCCCTCTGAGCGTCACGTGACCTCATTGTTACTGTGCCATCGTCATTAATCGGTCAATAAGAGCCATAAACCCCATCAATTCATTACCAAGTGACGTTTCTTATCATCTTAAATTGGAGTTATATAAATTTTAAGTACTATTGCGGTTTAAGTGGAAAGCGCAAGTATTTTAAGCGTTTTCCATTGTAATTTATCTGGTGTTTGTCTTTTTCCGTCTCAACTTATACCCTTCACGACTTCGAATAGCTGTTTCAGTGGTGGCACCGTACCAACATTGGGTTATGTAAATGTTAAATATTATTACGTTTTTAGTGGAAAGAGTAAGTATTTCAAGTGTTTCCCATTATAGTTTATCTGGTGTATCTTTTTCAGTCTCAGCTTATACACTTTACGACTCCCAATAGGTATTTTACTAGCGGCGCCGTGTCACTGTCCTTATGACATACTTAAATCAGGCTGTATATTAATATACCTTTAGCCGTAATTACATACCTGCTCCCCTATTTCAATCCCTCATATCTTAACTTATTCCGTCACTCCAACACTGATTTCCCACAGAGCTTAAGAATATTCACTTTTTACCAGCATCAATGTGCACGTGTTGTTGATCTAGTTATGTTTGTATTCTATGACCCTCCTGAAACGTGTCGGCGCTTTACTAAGACAGACAGACTGTGGTGGATCTCAATGTAATTTTTAATGATGTTTGTCTTATTTTGGTGGGAGTTTAACAAAGATTAATTACTGTGAATATGAAAAGTATACATGAAAGCTCGATTAATTATCAAATGTTTCAAATGTTAAATGTTACAAATGTTTGAAAATGTTATGTAGCCTCTCTACACTACCCTGTTGGGAGGAGCACGGACCTAAATATTTACAGGCTAAACGAATGAATGAATCTAAAAATCTGAAAGTAACGCAGCGACCCAGTCCTAGCAGCGCCAGGAGTGTAGCGTCCCCACTAGGGGCACTCAAGCGTGGAGGAGACGCCGCCGCTGCGTCACCAACACCTCGACGTCGCTTACAATTTCCTGTGGGCGGCGGGGGCGACGGGGGACGGTGCGGGGCCGTGCCGGGCGGTGCGGCCGTCCACAGGAAGTCCCTACTTGGCCGCCACCGCCCTAGCAGTGGGTCACACGCACTCAGAAGCCATGGAGGGACTGAGGGGCTGCCCGCTGTTCACACTGCGTTGTTGGATTTTCTATCAGTACTATAATTCCTAGCAGGCATTTATGTCCTCTCTGACAAACAGTGATGGCTGTAGATCGCGCTTTTGTTTTCTCAACAATACTTTTTTTCTTCCACTACTACAAGCGACGTAGACGAGGGTATTGCAATGCCACACCCAGTAAGGATGCATGGCTGTTCGGAATCCTTTGTACTATCATCCTTCTCTCAACGACCAATGAAGTCTTCACGAAAATTGAGCCTAAAATCATTCACTCTCATGATAAGTTCCCAATCTACAGTAACCTATTTCAATTTACTAAAGGGAGAAATTATCATTTGAGGAAATCTGGAAATGTGAAATTCTTATATGGATAAATGTACAAGAACAGCAACACACTATATACGTCTATCATAGTTTCAAATGTTCCTCCATCCATTTAGCTATCTATATTTTTAATGCCAGCTACAGTTATTATAGTATTACTTTATTCATTCGCTTCGTTATATGTATTTTCACTGGCAACACTGAAATTTCAAACATTACTTTACTTCTTCACATATGTGTTTTCACTAAAGTGGCAAAATATTCTAATTTTACCCTATTTACTCATTTCGTTATATATCAACAGCAATGGCAGGTGTCATTTCCCTCACAGTGTGCCTCATCTAATCACCACGTCACTCACCAAGCCTGAACTCATCTCTCTCACGCACATCACTCAGCCACTCAGCGCTCGTCCCGCGCCGCTACGCCAAAACTTTCATTTCTCCTCTTTAGCCTCAGGACGGTGTTGGAGATTTTAACGCGGCAGTAAGCACCAATCCTCGCCTCTCTTTTCCCATCTCGTCTCTTTCCGCCGCTTGTGTTTTATCTTACTTTCCTCTTTATTGTCTGCTCTAATATCGTTCGAGTGTTCTTCCCGCTGCTTTCGCTTTTTTCATTTGCTCTTTCTATTAGTATCCTCTTCTTTTCTTCGCTTTCTTATTTTTACAACTCCTTTTCTTATTTGTTAACATTTTATATTTCTGATCTTTCTAATCTTTGCTTATTATTTCTCTCGTTTCTTTCTCCATTGCTTTCCATTTCTATCTTTTATATTTGTTATTTTTTCCCTATTCTTTCCTTTATCACATTTTTTTTCGTTTCTTCCAAATTACACTTATCGTATTTTCCTCCTTCGTTTCTCACATTCCTTCTCTAATTCTTGTTTTTTCCATGCCTTCCATTTCCATTTTTCTTTAATTTTCTCACTACTCCTTTATCCTTTCTTCTACATCACAGTTCCCATCTTCATTTTTCTTATTTTTCTTCAATCATTTCAACATTATTTCGTTCTCTTGTCTACATATTTTCATTTTTAATAGCAAACTTTCCATCAAAATCTTCCCATCCTTGTTTATTTCCGATCATCTGTAACCTTTTACTATTTTCTCTCCTTCACTTCTTCCTTCTTTCTCCAATCGTCTCTTATTTCATACACTAGAACCTGTTTTCTTTCATTCCTCCAAACACTCACCCACCTATCGTATCCCTATTCATCTCCCACGCCTAAACTTCTCTCCTTTCATTCCTCTTCTTTCTCTCGCCTTGTCTCATTTCCTTTACCGAGACACAACACAAGAGTCGTGGTCATCATACTCAAGCTCAAAGTCACGAAGGGGAAAATCTTCAGTGACTTTCTTTCCTTTAACGTTGACAATGACTCTCTCGCGTGCTTACCTGCCTGCTTGCCTGCCTTCTCGGTGTGTGGGGATGGGGAGGGAGGGGATGGAGGAAAGGTACGTACTACATAGCAGGAGGGAAGGGAGGAAGGGAGACAAGGTTAAGGGAGAAGGAAGAGAGGTGAGAGTTGACCTTAGGTGTTATACGTTGAGTCAGTGTAAAGCGTGGAAAAAATATCGTGAATCATACGTAATGAAATAAAATTGGTATTGTTTTTGCTTGTGGCGAGTGCTGAGCTACGTATGAAATTTAATAGAGTTTTATAGAGTATTAGTATTAATATCAGTAGTAGTAGTAGTAGTAGTAGTAGTAGTAGTAGTAGTAGTAGTAGTAGTAGTAGTAGTAGTAGTAGTAGTAGTAGTAGTAGTAGTAGTAGTAGCAGCAGCAGCAGCAGCAGCAGCAGCAGCAGCAGCAGCAGCAGCAGCAGCAATAATAATAATAATAATAATAATAATAACAATGACAAAACAACCTTCAAAGCTCGGCCTTTCTTCTCTAGTCTTCACAGCTGACCGCCACACTAACACACACACACACACACACACACACACACACACACACACACACACACACACACACACACACACACACACACACACACACCAAGCCGCAGGGAGAGGATGAGGGAGAGGTAGGGAGGGTGCAGCATGGGAGGGAGGAAGGGAATGGAGGTGTTGTGGGCGCATGAGGAGTTAACCACAAGCCGTTCATCGCCCATTCATATATTACTGGTGTTTTTTCTCTATTCCAGTGCTAAAAATGAATGAAAAGATAAATATAGCGTTGGATTTGAACTTTTAAGCGTTTTTCTTTTTTTTCTCTTTTTCATTGGTATTGTAGGTCGTGTGTGTGTGTGTGTGTGTGTGTGTGTGTGTGTGTGTGTGTGTGTGTGTGTGTGTGTGTGTGTGTGTGTAAAACTGTGACTTTGTTTTTTCATCTTTTCTATTTCTTTTTGCGTGTTTGAGTATGCGTATTAGTGTGTGTGTGTGTGTGTGTGTGTGTGTGTGTGTGTGTGTGTGTGTGTGTGTGTGTGTGTGTGTGTGTGTGTGTGTGTGTGTGTGTGTGTGTGTGTGTGTGTGTGTGTGTGTGTTGTCCTTCTTACTCTCTCAGATGTAAAAAGATTTCGCTTTCCTTCCCACCGCCTTGACCACCTGGGAGAGGAGGAGGAGGAGGAGGAGGAGATGGAGGAGGAGGAGGAGGAGGAGGAGAAAAAGAACAACAACAACAACAACAACAAGAAATACAACAACAACAACAATAACAACAGCAACAACAACAACAAAAACAGTAAAAACAATAACAACAACAACAACAAAAATAGAAAACTACAAGGAAGGAAGGAGAAAAGAGGAAACGAAAAAAAACAAGGAAGAGGAAGAGAAAGACGATAAAAATAACCAACAAATAGAAAAGAAAAAGAAACGTGTAAAAATTGAAAAAAAAACACGACGAGAGAGAGAGAGAGAGAGAGAGAGAGAGAGAGAGAGAGAGTAAGGGGTGGTCACTTCCGTCCCCACACAGATTGGCGGAGAAAGAGACAGGGAAGACGAAGAAAGGGAGGAGGAGGGGTAGGAGGAGGAGAAAGAGGGAAGGAGGAGGAGGGAGGAGGGAGGAGATGGAGAAGGATGGGGGGGGGATCTGCGTGTCGGGGGCCGGAAATAAAAACCCCACGGCCTGGTTTTCCATCGCCGCTGTCCAGCCTGACTTACTGACACACATCCCCCTCACTCACCACCATCCCCACCACCCCCCGTGTCTCCCCATCACCCCAGCTCCCCGTCCCCCTTGAAGCACATCCCACCCTCACCTTCACTGTCACCTCACTTGCACACCCTTTATCATTTTCCGTTACTTTATTTATATTACTCTCAAATTTCATTCATTCTTCATCATTGTATTTTGTATTTTATCTTAAGGTTTTATTTCTTTACATTGTCACTTATTCATCTTTAATCATCCTTTTTTCACTTTTCCCTAACATTTTTTACTATTGCCATTCATTTTACTTACAATCCTAATTATCAGAGCCCAATAAACACCTTTCCCTTTTCTATACATCATCAAACGTCCATAATTCTTCTAACCTCACCAAAAACCCAGCTCTTACAAAACTTCCAATACCCGAGCACGTTTTCCCTTACCTTTTTTTCCATTTTATCTTCAATAATTCCCTATAAACTTCTCTTTCATACATATTATAAACTTTCCAACCATTCCTTAACCCTATTTTCCCTATAACTCTCAAACAGACCCTACCTTTTGTATTTACTGTCAACCACAAATACTTCTTCCACATATATATATATATATATATATATATATATATATATATATATATATATATATATATATCTAGCTTCATTAATTTAACACTAAATTTCCTTCCATTTATATAAAATTGTCCTATCCTTCCTTAATAATCTCTGTATGTGCTAATTTCTCTTAACTTATCTGAAGGAAACTTTTATCTAATAGTCTCAATGCTCACTATTTCACACACACACACACACACACACACACACACACACACACACACACACACACACACACACACGTTTATCATATCATCATGCTTTCCACATCAGAATTCCACATCATCACTCTCATCTTCCACACATCATCAGAACTTTAATGCTCCACCAAAGGGCCACTTAACCCTTCTATCTCATCCACATACATTTCTTCTTCAGCTTCCACCCAAACATTCCACATTCGTTGGTGTATTAAATATTCCACGCTTCTATGTCAAATATATATAAACGACGAACTAAACACACACACACACACACACACACACACACACACACACACACACACACACACACACACACACACACACAGTCTCACATTAATTCCATAACACATTCTCATCATCCCATACTCCAGATCAGCCCCTCCTCCTCCTCCTCCTCCTCCTCCTCCTCCTCCTCTACGAATGACAGACTCTCCTCCCCATACAAATATTGACACCCCCATCTCCTCCCGTCCTTCTGTTCAAACATAACCACCACCACCACCACCTACACAAACACGGGCAACCACACCAAACGATACCACCTTTACTTAAAAACACACACACACACACACACACAGAAAGAGAGAGAGAGAGAGAGAGAGAGAGAGAGAGAGAGAGAGAGAGAGAGAGAGAGAGAGAGAGAGAGAGAGAGAGAGAGAGAGAGAGAGAGAGAGAGAGAGAGATCCTACATGTACTTGGAAGAAGAAAGAGAACAAACACAACAGAAGAAAAAAAAACAATAATTAAAATGCTAGAGGAAAGAAAGAGAAGGGAACAAAAGCTAATATTGCACACGTAACTTTAAAAAATGCTATCTTTTTTATTTGTTTTCCCATTATTGCGGCGGCGGTGGTGGTGGTGGTGGTGGTGGTGGTGGTGGTGGTGAGATGATGGAAGAGAGAAATTGTGTTAACAGTGAAGTGATGAGAAGAAAAAATGAGTGAGTGAGGGACGTGAGGGAGAGTGAGAGAGAGTGAGGGAGAGGGAGAGTGAGCGAGGGAGAAGATTGTAAAAGCGATGAAAACGATGATGATTTTGATGATGATGATGATGATGATGATGATGATGAGAAACGAATTAAGTGTGGGAAAATTTTTACCTCTACCAACACCTCCACCTCCTCCTCTTCCTCTTGCTCCTCCTCC
>NC_059275.1:5196874-5201874 GCF_017591435.1 Portunus trituberculatus
GACCAGCTGAAGGTGGGTGGTGTCGGAGGTTAGGGGAGGCGACAGCGAGGGATGAGTGGCGGGGCGAGGCGGCAGGGATGAGTGGCAAGCATGACCATGACACTCAAGGGTGCACTCTTCAACAACCCACCCAAGCAAAACCGAACTTTCCCTTCTCTCACAACTCACACTCAGCCTACTCCTCTCCTCTCTTTTTGCCGCCTCCCCTCTCCCTCTCCCTGTCACTCCTTCCCTCCCCTTTCCTCTCCTCCGCCACCCCTCCCCACCTGTACCTGTCATTCCCCACCCCGTGCAACAATCACGATGGACAGGTGCGACAAGGAACGCGAGGCCGCCAGGTGAGAGTGGGTTAGACAGGTGTGTGTGTGTGTGTGTGTGTGTGTGTGTGTGTGTGTGTGTGTGTGTGTGTGTGTGTGTGTGTGTGTGTTATTCTTGATACACTCCAGTTTCTTTTCTCTCTGAATTTTTTGCCAGTAGCTTCATCGTTATTGATTTTTCTCACCCGTTTTTTTTTTTTTCTTCGCCCGACCTAGCTATCTTTTCTACTCTCTCCATCACCACCACCACCATCACCACCACCACCACCACCCTCCCATCCTCTCTCTTCTGATCACTCCCCTACGCTGCATTTAGTCTTATAGGAAAGAACCTGCATTTTAATTCCGAACCGCGTGGGAAGGCAAGGGTCTGCGTCATGCCGAGTGTGTGAATGGTGTCAACGAAAACGGAGTCAGGGAGGGGGACTTCAACTATCAACTTCAACTGATTTATCGAGGAATAACGGCAGATATTTTCCTATTTGTATTCTTAGCATCGTGAGGGTACTTAAGGGTGTCTTCAGATCGATACAGCGTCACGAAAGGTACTCAGCCAGCCGTGGGAAAATGGGTTTGAAGAGGAGAACATAAACATCACGAAGCCCCTCTTGAGTATGAGAGAAAACGGACACGTCGCCAGTCAAAGAAAACAAGCTTAATAAAACATGGACTGCACTATTACGTCGTGAGTGGCTGGAGGTGTGAAAGGACTTTTAACACACACATACACACATACACACACACACACACACACACACACACACACACACACACACGTAGTTCTCCACCAACATGTACATAAACGAATTAATCAATACAAAAAAGGAAAGGAAAGAGCAAAAAAAATAAATGCAATAATAAACGAATGAATGAACGAAGGGCAACTTTGAACAAAAAACAAAAGTCAAAGAAAACGATAAACACGAAGAAATACATGACAACGAATGAACAAATAGGAAGAAAATCGTTAAAAATCACCACTGATATAACAAAGGAGCAAAGAAACAAACATGTAAAGAAAAAAAAAAAAAAAAAGAAAATTATAAAAAGAGACTGAAAGAAAAGAGCCATAGAAAGAAAAGTTTAGTGATAATATTGACAAACATTTGGTCTCCGTAGTGAAGGAAAAGATTCAAGTTAGGTTAAGTTAAGTTAGATTAGGTTAGGTTAGTACTCACCGCGTTGGCTTCCTGTAGGAGACGTACGTACGGGGAGGTCCTGCCAGCCTCCACTACCGCCTCCGCCGCCGCCACCAGCCTCTCGCATTCCTGCACGCATCTCCTGATGATGATAAGGATAAGCCGTACTAGGAATAGCAAAAGTAGTAGCAGTAATAATAGTAGCAGTAGTAGTAGTAATTGTAGTAGTAATAGTAGTAGTTGTTGTTTTAACAGGTGGTGGTGGTGGTGGTGGTGGTGATACAAATAGTAGTAGTAGTAGTAAAAGTAGTGGTGATGGAGATAGTGTGAATAATGATAATTTGTAAGAGTTAAGGCAAATTTTTCTTCACTACTCTCAACCTTTACGTTCACACACACACACACACAAAAAGAATAAAAAATAAAATAAAATAAAATAGATAAATAGATATATAAATAAATTAATTAATGAATAAATAAATAAATAAATAAATAAATAAATAAAGTAAAAAATCTCATAATTAGCTCAATCGAAAAAAAAAGAAAAATCCATCATTCCTTCATTCAAATAAAAAAAAAAAAAACTAGAACCCACAAAAACAGGTAGTAACAACACTTAATTAACTCACCTGGCGGCGGACGTTCTCACTTTTCTTTGGCACAAGTCCTCCATCTCCTGCAGGATTCTTTTGGCACTGGTCACACTGCTCCTGAGTCCCGCAAGGTCCGAGGGAGTGAGGGAGTGTGAGGGAGGTGAGGAGGAGGAAGTGGGAGAGGAGGGAGAGTTGTGGGTCGGGAGAGAGGAGGAAAGACTCGTGGCCCAGGGGCGTAACTCCTCCACCAGGCTCTCCTTCAGCTGCGGGAGTGAAAGGAGGGAGTGTTTGATGTTTGGGGATGGAGAGAGAGAGAGGAGAAGAAGAGGGAGAGGGAGAGGAAGGGAATGGGAGGAGAGAGGGAGAGGGAGAGGGAGAGGAAGAGGTGAGAGAACGGGAGATGGGAGAAAGGGAGAGGGATATAATTAATGCCATGTACATATTGTTTCAATCCCACACACAAACACACACACACACACACACACACACACACACACACACACACACACACACACACACACACACACACACTACGAATTAAACCGTAAAACATATATAATCAATAAATTACAAAATAGATATCAGAGAGAGAGAGAGAGAGAGAGAGAGAGAGAGAGAGAGAGAGAGAGAGAGAGAGAGAGAGAGAGAGAGAGAGAGAGAGAGAGAGAGAAACAAATATACACAATCTGAAGGAAAGATACAAATAAACACAAAAACACCACCACTCCCATTCAGACACCACGCTCCCTCTCACCACCGCTAGACACACAGACAGACAGCACCCACCTGGAGGAGCGCAGGGCACCGTTGAGGGCGGGGCAGGTCGGGGTGAAGGATGCCCCCGTACTTGGCCGTCAGCTGGTCCCTGGATACTCTCTCCTGAAGCTGCGTCGCCGTCACCACCTCGCCCTGCAGGACACCATATGTTACGTGTTAAGTGTCACGTTGTATTGGTTTATAATTATGAAGACACACTACACGTATATTTTTGTCTATATATTTTTCTATCTATCATATTTCTATCTATCTGTCATTCAATCTATCTAACTACCTGACTGTTTACCTGTCTGTCTTTCTGTCTGTCTGTTTATATACAATCTTTTCTTTACTTATTTATTTTGGTAGAGATTTGGTCATGGGCTTAAATAAATCTATCTATCTATTTATCTATCTGTCTGTCTATACCTGTCTATCTATCCATCTACCTATTCATTTATCTATCTATCTGTTTGTCTGTCCGCCTATCTATCTATCTACTTGTCTATCTATCTATATGTCTGTCAGTCTGTTTATCTATAGTCTATCTTTTATTTATTTATTATGGTAGAGAGATTTGGTCATGGGTTTAAATAAATAAGTCTCTCTAGCTATCTGTCTATCTATCTGTCTATATACCTATCTGTGTCTGTCTGTCTGTCTGTTCGTCTATCTATCTATCTATCTATCTACCTGTCTATTTGTCTGTCTTATTGTGTGTCTATCTATCTACAATCTATTTCGTTTTATTTCTTCATTTGGTATGCAGACTGCTCACGAGTTTAAAGATATAAATAAATGAAATAAATAAATGAATAAATAAAAAAAAAACACTCAATTATACTAGTCCTGAAAAAAAAATGCTTTAATCCTATGAAGAGTCGCACTCACACCTGCAGGATAAAAGTAAACATGGATAATGACATGATGAGTTAATAAACCTCTCTTTACCCAAGAAAATTTATTAATAGATAAATAAATAAAAGATAAATAAATAGACAACAATAATAGCAAATAAATAACGTAAAAAAAGACAGAATTAAAAATATAAGGTATAATGAAAATAATATACAACTAACCAAATCAATAATAGGAGAAAGAAAATACATAAATACAAAAATACAGTTACCACAGCATTCATACATTCATTAAGGCTACACTAATAATACGAGTGTTTGTTTACAGTATTTACAATAGTGGACTGTTAGGTAAGTCTCGAAGTCTTGACAGCCTGCAACGAGTAATGACCCCAACCATTCAGTCGCAGTTAATAGCTCGCTAATAGATCCGGTACTTCATAACAATGCGTCACCATTCACTTCACCAGCCACATCAACTGTATCTCCAGCTACACTAAGGGACAAAGACCTTTCCTAACCTAACATACCTTTTTATTTTACCTAACTACGCTAACGTAACCCAACTGAACTTAATATAAACTTAATCTAACCTAACATAACCTAACCTTGACCTAACCTAACTTAGCTTTAACATAACTTTAACCCAACCTAACTTAGCGCAACCTATCCTTAACCAGAACTTATTAACCTAACCTAACCTAACCTAACCTAAACTGATAACTTTTCTAACATAACCTTAACTTAAACTAACCTAACATAATCTGTCCTTAACCTACGTAACATAACATCTTAACTTAAACTAACCTTAACTAACCTAACCTAACTCAGCCTTCCCATTCAGAAAGATTACAATACGTAGAAATATAACAAACGTAAAAAAAAAAAAAAGTGAAAAGCAACACGGTAATGAGTGAAAGAGACGTGAGGTTTTAAATACATACCAATGCCAAAGAAACAAAAGAGAGTAACGTGAAAAAAAAATAAATATGAAGGTGAAAAAATGGAGAGATAAGGTGGAAAGGAATGAAGGAAAGAGTGAAGGAAGGAGTAAAGGAAGTGAAGGAAGAAAGGAAAGGTGAAAAAAATAGAATACAATAAAAGCCAAGAAAAAGACGGAAAAACAAAAGAAAAACGTGATAGAAAAGCTAAAAAAAAAAAAAAGGTACGTGCCGGGTAGGAGTGTGTGAAGGAAGGAAGGCTGGAAGGAAAGAGGAAGAAGGGCAATCGCAGGACACACCCGCCTCTCCTACACTCCATGCAAATGAAGCACACGCCAAAGCTTCCCAAACACAGCAACACCAAAAATACACCCATGGCATGACGCAACACAGAAAC
>NC_059275.1:5206874-5209374 GCF_017591435.1 Portunus trituberculatus
TCTCTCTTTCTCTCCCCATCCGTCTAGTGGCAGTGAATCGGCACGCGTCTCTCTCTCTCTCTCTCTCTCTCTCTCTCTCTCTCTCTCTCTCTCTCTCTCTCTCTCTCTCTCTCGTAAAAACTCCCTCCTCCATCACCTTTACTCCTTTTTTTCGTTGTCTCTCCTCCCTCACCACCACCACCACCATCACCACCACCTTCACCACCACCACCTAACACCCTTTCCGCCCTCCCCTCCCTTATGCAGACTCACGCCTCACCTCCACGCCTATTGGGGAAGGTACAGAAGGAAGAGGATGATGGGTAGGATGAGGTGATGGGAACAGTTCTCTAAACATCCCATTTTTCTTCATCTCCTCTCATCCCCCACCAGCATAACTTTTCATCAATTTGTTACCATTTCCTTGTTGTTCCAGTTAGTGTGGGATTGTTTTAGTAGTTAGTGTAGAGTGGTAGTCTAATCTAACCTAATGCAACCTAACCATAACCTAACCTAATGTGACATAACTTAGTTTAACCCCTTCAATACAGGCACACATTTTTTTTTCTTTAGATCTGTTTACGATTAAAACATTTTATTGACATTAAGAAGGGTCTATGGAAGTCAAAAGATTAATGGTCAAAGTCTTCACTATTTTAATATCCCACATAAGTTTCTGAAGCTGTATAAAGTCACCAGATAGTAAGCAGAGTGAATATGGAAACGCGTCATAGTACTAAAGAGATGTTACGTAATATAACAAATTTTATCAAACAAACAAACAATCTTTAAAAAAAAACCTGACTAAACCTAACCGTATCTAACCAAGTCAAACCTAACCTAACCTTACCTTAACTTACCTCACCTTATCTTACCTTACTAACCAACCTCACCTTACCTAACATTACTTTATCAAATAACCTTACCTCGTACTTAACTTCACTTCTCTTCCATAACACATACATAACCTTACATAACTCCACTTTTCTACTCCACCTCTTCCCATTCACTCCACTCCATGCTTACCTCTCAAACCTATTCACATCTCGACACCTTTCGACCATTTAACCTTCAAAACATACCCATACCTTCTTTCCTCCCACCTACACCTCTTACAACCAGCCAATACCACCCTATACCACAAAACACATCCCAAACACACCCCACTCACTCAAACCCCTTAAAACACTTAAAACTAACCCAAAAAACTCAAAACGCCATGTAACACCTCAAAATACCAAGAAACACACCCAAAACTCACTAGACCCATCCAATACTATCCTATACCACAAAACACATCTCAAACATACCCCACACACATCCAAACCCCTTAAAACACTCAAAACTAACTAGAAACACTCAAAACGCCATGTAACGCCTCAAAAATACAAGAAACACCCAAAACTCACTAAACCCATCCATAATCTGTAAAACCCAGCCAATACCACTCTCATACCACAAAACACACACCAAACACACCTCACACACATTCAAATCCCTTAAAACACTCAAAACTACGCGAAACACTAAAAAAAAATACCATGTAACGCCTCAAAACTCTTTAGATCAATGCAAACCTACCATCCATTCCTTCTTCACATCATTAAGGCCTTCCTGCACCTCCCTTGCCTTCCCATAATTAACCTCCTTCACCTTTTCTTATCACATTAACTGACTAAACACCTTCTACCCACCCATACCACTCCTACTTGCTCCTACGACCTCAGTACTTCATCCACTCCCCTTCCACCTTCTCCCACCTCACCTGCCCCTTCGCACGTAACTGGCCACACCTGTGAATTAACGCATGGTGGACACAGGTGAGCGGTACAGGTGTTGAGAGCTAATGAGTGCGTAGGTAAGGTGAGAGAGAGAGAGAGAGAGAGAGAGAGAGAGAGAGAGAGAGAGAGAGAGAGAGAGAGAGAGAGAGAGAATATTAGGGTGCATTAAACTTTTGTGTGTGTGTGTGTGTGTGTGTGTGTGTGTGTGTGTGTGTGTGTGTGTGTGTGTGTGTGTGTGTGTGTGTGTGTGTGTGTGTGTGCACACACACACACACACACACACACACACACACACACACACACACACACACACACACAGTGCATCCACCTTCTTTGGCATCCACTCTTTCCCATGTTGGTTTTCTTTTTTTTTACGAAATTACATAATACCATGAGAGAGAGAGAGAGAGAGAGAGAGAGAGAGAGAGAGAGAGAGAGAGAGAGAGAGAGAGAGAGAGAGAGAGAGACCGGTTTTACAATTTTCTCTACAATCACAAAGTCAATCATTGCTTTCCTTTATTCTTTTTCATTTCAAAGTAAAAAAAAAAGAAAAAATAACACTAATCATATTAGAGAGAGAGAGAGAGAGAGAGAGAGAGAGAGAGAGAGAGAGAGAGAGAGAGAGAGAGAGAATACATACTTCAACACTCAGCACTAGAAAACAAACATATGCTGAATTCAATGAGTGTGTGTGTGTGTGTGTGTGTGTGTGTGTGTGTGTGTGTGTGTGTGTGTGTGTG
>NC_059275.1:5214374-5219374 GCF_017591435.1 Portunus trituberculatus
CTTCTCTTTCCTCTCCTCCCTCTTTATTCCTTGTTCTTTACCGTCTGTTTCATCATTCTTCTTATTCCTTTTTGTTCAATGCTCCTTCTTCAGTGTTCCCTCTTTCTTTCTTCTCCTTTATCCTCCTCCTCCTCCTCCTCCTCCTCCTCCTTTCAATTCATCCTGTTTCGTCCTGTCTTGAGTCAATATTAACTGTGTGCAAGATTTAGTCCATCCTGCAACCACCACCACCACCACCACCACCACCACTACTATAGCAATACTAAGATTAACATTACTTTTATTAATCTTTCAATACGACAATCAACACCACAGTCACCACCACTACCACTACACCGTTAACACCACCACAGTTACAGATGCCTTCTACTAACACTATCATCACCTCCACTGCCTAGAGAGGGCTATCATCACCATCACCATTAACATCACCTCCTTCACCTCATCACTATTATACCATCATTGTCATCATCACCACCACCACCACTACTACTGCTACTACTACTACTATCATCACTTCTCTCTCTCACCACCACCACCATCACCACCACACTTCCTTCTTCACCACCTCATTATACACCACGCGCAGGTGATGGAAATGCAACCAGGTGTGGGGGGATTACCCTCGCAACACCTGCCCTCCACCACCACCACCACCACCACCACCACCACCACCACCACCACCACCAACGGTAAACTCATACAACTAACTTGTCGTCCGTCGTAAAAAAGTGTTGATTTTTACTTTCATTTGGAGAGTTAAATGTTTGCAAGTGATTAGTGTTCAGTTGTTGTTGTTGTTGTTGTTGTTGTTGTTGGTGGTGGTGGTGGTGGTGGTGGTGGTGGTGGTGGTGGTGGTGTGGTGGTTGGTGATAGTGGTGGTTGGTGTAAGTAATATTAGTAGTAGTAGTAGTAGTAACTGTTCTTGCTATTTTCATCTCGAGAAAAAATAGGATTATATAAGTCAAAATGCGTTAGTAATGGTGATGGCGATGACTAGGAAGATGAAGATAATGAAAACGAAATGATCTCCCCCAGCTGCTCTTCCTACATGTAACCACGGCTCATCCTTCTCCAGCGCCTCCCTTAACCACACTCACTACACGCACGTCCTCTTTCACTGCACCCATAAACCGTCTCTTACATTTAGGTTAGGTTAGGTTAGGTTAGGTAATTCTGTCGTGTGGATCCACCTACTGCTCCTTTACACACTCTTCACTTCTTATGTCTAAATCCACCTTGCCATCCATCCACCTACACACACTTGCTAAAACAGCTTTTATGAAGTTAGGCGTTCTGAGGCGTCTCTACCATTTTTTCTCGCCCCTCCAACTGCTAACTCTGTACAGGGGCCTTATTCGCCCCCTGTATGGAGTACTCTTCGCATGTTTGAGGTGGTTCCACTCACACTGCTTTATTAGATAGGGTGGAATCAAAAGCTTTTCGTCTCATCAACTCCCCTCCTCTGATTGTCTTCAGCCGGTTTCTCACCGCCGAAATGTTGAATCTCTTTCTATCTTTTATAGCTATTTTCATGCTAGCTGCTCTACTGATCGTGCTAACTGCATGCCTGCCCTTTCGCGGCCTCGCTGCACAAGGCTTTTTCCTTCCTCTCATGCCTATTCTGCCCAACTCTCGAACGCAAGAGTTAACCAGTACTCTCAATCATTCATACTTTAAACTGGTAAACTCTGGAACTCCCTGCCTGCTTCTGTATTTCCGTCTTCCTACGACTTGACTTCTTTATAGAGGGAGGTTTCAAGACATTTGTTCCTTAATTTCGGCTAAATCTACATAACTCTTTAAGGGAACCAGCACTCAAATGGGCTTTTTTTTTAAATACGTATTTTGTTGTCCTTGTCTGGTTCCCTTACTGTATAAACACACACACATACAAACATACAAATCAGTATTCAGAAACGCTTTGCACTTTCATCCCAACTATTATCCAAGGCCACAGAGATGATCAGATTGGTTTTCAAAAGTGTTTCTCCAGTTAATAATGTAAAAATCTTGTCACTGAATCTAGAACCGTAAAAACAACTTAGAAAATTCATATACTATAAATAAAGCTTTTAGAGATAGAGGAGGTGAAATATAGAACTACTTAAAAATACGAACCACACACACACACACACACACACACACACACACACACACACACACACACTTATCACTACCTGCCGTGTCACCATATCACTTTAGCACACTCGGTTACTTGTACTATCTAATCTCACCTTTCCCACCTGTCCTGCCCTCACCTCGCTGCCTCACGTCCACACGCCACCACGCCTACATTCTGTGTAGCGTCTCCATAACACGAGGCGAGCTTATTCTTTAGTGTAGTCCTTGGTAAACTACTTGTAAGGTGTGTGTGTGTGTGTGTGTGTGTGTGTGTGTGTGTGTGTGTGTGTGTGTGTGTGTGTGTGTGTGTGTGTGTGTGTGTGTGTGTGTGTGTGTTTTGGTGTTCTTCCTTTATTTTTTTTTTTTTTGTGGTGTGAGTGTTTGGTTTAAGGTAAAGTTATGTAGTCTCTCTCTCTCTCTCTCTCTCTCTCTCTCTCTCTCTCTCTCTCTCTCTCTCTCTCTCTCTCCATCTACACCACCCTCACACTACATAACTTCACCTTAAACAAAACATTTATGAGAGAGAGAGAGAGAGAGAGAGAGAGAGAGAGAGAGAGAGAGAGAGAGAGAGAGAGAGAGAGAGAGAGAAACAAGGAGACAGACAGACAAACACAGACAGACAAACTAACACACAGACGGACAACAGACACACGGACGAACGAACACCTACGGACAAGGAACAGAGACAACAACGTGCACGACATATTAGCGAAGGAAAGGACTGACATGGAACCAAACAAAGACCTATGACTCATTCTAAGGTGACAGAGCGAGGGGCAAAGGTGGTCTCCTAACCCAAACCTAACCTAACCTAACCTAACACGAGAAACGATACTTCATTCTCACCTTTAGCCGCCTCATCTCTGCCGCTGTTAACCCGTTCATTACCATTACCAGGGCACATTTTTCATATTTATTCTGCTTACTATGTGGGGATTAAATAGTAAACACTCTGGCCATTAATCTTCTGTCCTCAATAGACCCTTCCTGATGTAAATGAAATCACCTAATCATACCCAAAACATATATACGGTAAAAATGCGTCCCAGTACTGAAATGGTTAATAGACTGTAGTGGAAGCGACTCTAGTGGAAGCCATCAAGAGTTTCAAGGTTTATTTTCCATGATTCTTGATGGTTAAATAGGTTCTAGTGGTTGCTGTAATGGTTTTTCAATTTTTTTTTATGATTCTAGTTTTTCAAGTTTTTTTCATGATTCTAGGAAAAGTTACGAGTTTTTTATGGTTAAATTTTCATGATTCTGGTGATAGTTCAATATGTCAAAATGTATGTGTGTGTTTGTATTTGTGTTCGTGTGTGTGTGTGTGTGTGTGTGTGTGTGTGTGTGTGTGTGTGTGTGTGTGTGTGTGTGTGTCAATAGGGCTCGAGGAGTTAGCAGTTCTTCCTGGGCGAGGTTGGCGGTGGTTCTAACTATAGCTAAATACCACAATATACTTTCTACCCACACCACCCCACCACCACACCACCACACCAGAACACTGCAGACACCAAGACACCACCATCACCAGGAAGCGCAAGGGCCAGGCGACTAGTGCTTGGTCTGGGCGTGTCTGGAATGCTTTCAAAGGGAGTGGAGGAGTGAGTGAGACCCAAAAACAGTGTGTGTGTAACTTCTAAGAGAGAGAAACGGAAGAAGGGTGGGAGAGGAAGAGAAGGAGAGAGAGGGAGAGGGAGGGAACATGGAAGGCAAAGAGAGAGAAAGGAAAGGAGAGAGGAAGGTCGCGTTTACCCGGAAACTAAATGCCAAAAATGTATGTAATAAGTGTGTGTTTGGGTGTTTGTGTGTGTGTGTGTGTGTGTGTGTGTGTGTGTGTGTGTGTGTGTGTGTGTGTGTGTGTGTGTGTGTGTGTGTGTGTGTGTGTGTGTGTGTGTGTGTGTGTGTGTGTGTTTTGTGTTTATTTGTACGAAATGAAAGTGTTTGAATGATAACGTGTATTTTGTCTGTTTGAGTTACGAATAGGGTGACGCAATAGGTGTGTGTGTGTGTGTGTGTGTGTGTGTGTGTGTGTGTGTGTGTGTGTGTGTGTGTGTGTGTGTGTGTGTTAGGGAAGGTAATGAACACGTGATGGGTGGAGGAAGAAGCAAGTGATGAATGGATTGGTGTGTTGGATGGTAAGTGGATGAAGGAGTGAGAGTGGATGGCAAGAGGAGTGGGAATGTAGGCAAAGGAGAGCGTGAAGAAGTGGAAGGGTGGATAGGAGAGGGATGAAGTGGATGGCTGAGTGAGTGTTATTATGGAGGAGAGATAGGTCGGAATGATGATAATGATGATGATGATGATGATGATGATGATGATGATGGTGATGATGATGGAAAAATAATGAGGAAGGTGATAATTATAAAATATGAAGATTTAAAGAGCAAATGATAAAAAAATTCTTATAACACTGACAATAACAACAAAAATAAAACAACAACAATAACAACAACAACAACAACAACAACACCAGCCTCTCACAGCACAGCTAACACTACCCCACAAAAACAAAACAGGTGTCTCCGTGCGTTCATACAACGAAAAAGAGTAAAGGAAGAGGAGGAAAACAAAAAAGAACAAGGAAAAAACAGGAAAAAAGGAAAAACAAGCGTAACAGCCCCGGGGAACATAACCTCTCCATCCTGAGGGCACACACACACACACACACACACACACACACACACACACACACACACACACACACACACACACACACACACACACACACACACACACACTTTACATTAACCCACCGCTTATACTGCCCCGTTACTTTCCACTGCAATAATAATGATAATAATAATAATAATAATAATAATAATAATAATAATAATAATAATAATAATAATAATAATAATAATGGTGATAATAATAATAAT
>NC_059275.1:5224374-5259374 GCF_017591435.1 Portunus trituberculatus
AAATTGAACACAGAGAGAGAGAGAGAGAGAGAGAGAGAGAGAGAGAGAGAGAGAGAGAGAGAGAGAGAGAGAGAGAGTGTGTGTGTGTGTGTGTGTTAATCTTTAGCACCAGGTAATAAAAATAATACACAAAATAAAAAAAAAATGAAAATAAGAATAAAGAAGGGAAAAATATGAAAGATAGAAAAACAGCTGAGAACGGAATAGAGAAATGAAGATAAAGCAAAGAACAAGAAGAAGAAAAAAAAAGATAAAACTGCAGGAAAACAAAAGGAATAAAAAGATGGAAAGTACAAATGTGAACTTAAATATCACTGCGTTCTGTTTCAACTACTTCTTGAAAAATTAACCACAAAGAAAAGAAGAAAAACAAAAAGAAAGACAAGAATATCAAACTCAATGCAATAATATTATCTTTAAAATTTTCACTATTTGCTCATTATTATCTTATTACTGATGATGATGATGATGATGATGATGATGATGATGATGATGATGATGATAACAATGATAACAGTTATCAAATTCAATTAAAGTTACCAATAAACTCAATTGTCACTTATCGATAGCGTGAGTGGGCCAACTGATTAGAGAGAGAGAGAGAGAGAGAGAGAGAGAGAGAGAGAGAGAGAGAGAGAGAGAGAGAGAGAGAGAGAGAGAGAGAGAGAGAGAGAGAGAGAGAGAGTGCTATAGTGTACGGAAATATACAATGATACAAAGAAGACAGTGAAGGGCCTGTGGAGATAAGAGCAGGAGGAGGAGGAGGAGGAGGAGGAGGAGGAGGAGGAGGAGGAGGAGGAGGAGGAGGAGGAGGGCGTGGCTGGACAAGGCAGTGGTGATGGTGATGGAAGGTGACGCGATGAAGGATGAATAATGAAGGAGAAGGAGGGATAGGGAGGGAGAGAAAGGGAGAGGGAGGGAAGAGGAGTTTTGAAGGAGGAGTAATGGGAGGGAACACATCACTCTTTCTACTCTTCCTTCCCTCCCTCACCCCTTCCTTTCCTCCCTCAATCCTCCTTTCTTTCTCTCTTCATTCCTCCCTCACCCCCACCGCATTACTCTATCTCCCTCCTTTATTCCCTCCCTTATCCCTTTATTCTTCCCATTACCCCTTCATCATTTCCTTCACCCTTTCGTACTCTTTCTCAGTCCTTCATCACCTCTCACCCCTTCAATCCTCCCATCACCCCTTCAGGGCCTCCTTCACCCCTTGCCGGATTCCCTTTCAAGAGCGGTCGAGGACTTTAAGAGGAGGACCAGGTGTGCGTCCTCCTCCTCCTCCTCCTCCTCCTCCTCCTTGATACCAGCTGGCCGCAAGTGTTCCCTCGGTCGGCCACAAAGAAAACGGAGAAGTGTGCCAAGAGGAAGTGCCCGCGCCGTGATGCTTGGAGAAGGGAGGGAGTCGAAAGAATAACACTTGCCCGCAGGGAATCAATTGTAAATAAGTAGGTGTTGTGTTTTGGCTTGCTTTGTCTCGGGATTTGATTTGTGTGGTGTTTGTATCGTTACTTTCCCTTCTATTTTTTTCTGCGTGTTTTCTTTCATTTATTATTTTTTTTCTATTTCTTTTTTACTTCACTTTCCTGCTATTATTTTCTCACTTCCTTTCCTTCGATACTTCTCTCTTTCTCCCTCCCCTTCTCCTTTTCCAGCCTCTGTCCCTCCCTTTCATTTCCTGTCAGTTTTGTCCCTTTCATTCTCCTTCCTTGACTTTTCTTCCCTTTAATTCTCGTCCTGCCCTGTCCCTTCCTTATCCCACACTTCTCTCTTCTCACCTCATCCCTTCCCTCACTCTCAGGCACTCTATGTCAATACAAGAGTCAGGTAACTAATATTCCCAGAGCTGCGTCATTTCTCAGAGATTAGCGACAGGTTCCTCTCTCCCGCCCTCCCAACCCCAGTACACTTGCGCGTCACTCACCTTGGGCGTGGCGGCGAGCGGCGGCGTCCCCTGCCTCCCCAGACAGGTCATCTTCGGGCAGGCACAGCGGAGGAAGTTCAGGCTCACGTCCTTCGTCAGAGGTGATTGTTTCTGCAGCCGTGTCCTCCTGGTGTAAGCTTTCCTGCTCTTCTTCCTTGTCTTTCTCCTTCATTGTGTCCCTCTTGTCTTCCCGCTCCTCCCTCTCGTCGTCGGAGGAGTCGATGTGAGGGATGGAGTCCAGGATGGAGGAGAAGCTGAGCCTGGTGTCGGGGCTGACGGGGCTGGTGGGACAGGGAGGCGCATCGCTCTCGGCGGGACAGGCGGGCGGCTCCAGGGAGTAAGTGAGCGTCTCCTCCGATACAGACCTGGCCGGGCCGTCCCGCACTACGCTGCCCTCCTCTTCTTCTTCTACCTCATCCTCATCGCTGGTCGCTATGCTGAAGGAGGCCGCAGACAGCAGTGACTCGCGAGACGCCCACGCCGCCGACTTCACGTAAGACACAATTTTGGCGCGCACTTGGCTGGACACCTCGTGCAGGTCGTAGCTATCTGGCTCTTCCGGCAGGTCGGGTCCTGCCCACCTGCCACAGCCACAGGTGTTCCCAGCTCGCATCTCCAAGTTGAGTGAGGGCCGCCGCCCCTGCTGTCGTGACGGGCGTGCCCGGGTCTCCAGGGCGGGGGCGTCAGGTGTGGACACTGACCTGACCAATGCTCTGTGCACAGGCGGCAGCAGAGACCCTGTCCCAGTCCTGCCGCCGCTTACAGCACAATAACTCTCCCTCCGCCCGAGTCCCTCCACGCGGGATTTCAGGTACAGGAACTCCTGCTCCTTCCACTCGATAGTCTGACACGCCCCGAAGGCCTCGTTCACGTCCTCCTCCTGCTGCGGGCTTTCACGCCTCTCCGCAGCTGCCTGCGTTAGCGACCTGCAAACAGAAACTGTCTTTAGGAGGCTGGTGTATACACCGCAGCGGTCACACACTCGCCTGACCCCTGGCCCGCTGTGCACACCCCAGCGCCTCGGGGGCCCGCGGCGGTGGGTCAGCCGGACACCAGGGCCACGCACCCCGCACTCCCATCCCTCCCCGATCACAGAGAAAGCGCGGCAGCTCTCCCCAGACTCACCATGACGTGGAGACCTGCTGCTGGAGTGACGCCTGCACCTCTCGCAGCGTGGCGGCGAGGGCGGCAGGAGACAGAGGCGCGCCGCGACGACTGCTCGACATCCTGCTGGCGGCGCCGCCTGTGCCATGGACGCCTGCCCTTGAAGGCCGGCGGGCAGGAGAGGGCAGCCGCGCCCCGCTCAGGTAGACGCCCACACCTGTGACTGTAGAGAGCACGTGTTAGTGTCACAATTGCACCAAATTACATGAAAGTCACACAGAAGCACAAAAATACATCAAATGCCAACTTTTGTATGTGTTAGAGAGAGAGAGAGAGAGAGAGAGAGAGAGAGAGAGAGAGAGAGAGAGAGAGAGATAAAGGGGGAAGGGGGCAAACAGAGAAAGGAAGGAAGATTTAACGCCAAGGATTGACAGCCCACTCCCTCCCTCCCCTGCACCATCACTCTCCCTCCCTCTCACCGCACACCCCCGGGCCACACCCTCCCCACCACAGCCTCAGCTCACACCTTTGCAATTAAGCGAAAGGAAAGGGCGTGAGGGGAAGGGTGAGGGCGAGGTGAGGGGTGAGGGCCACGCGGGGCATTCCGTGACACCCCCGCCCGTTAGCAGGGGAAGCAAAGGGGGACGGGGGAGGGGCGGGGCTCGGTGGCCGGAAACACGGCGGGGCAGAGCAGGGGTAACGGGGCATTGGCGGGACACGACTCTTCCTCCCTTCCCCCTCCCCTTCCTACCTCCTCCTCCTCCTCCTCCTCCTCCTCCTCCTCCTCCTCCTCCACCTTTTCCTCGCCACAACTATTGCCTTTGTAATTTTTCCTCATATATTTTTGTATAATTCTTGTCGTTATTGTTATTGTTTGTTTTTGCTATTTCGATGATGATGATGATTACTGCTATACTCCTTCCAATAATAATGATACAAAAATGCCTCTATTATTTCCATTAACATTATTATTACTACCGGTCTTATTGTCTTAATTATTTCTGCTAATATTATTCCTCCATCATCACCACCACCGCCATCACTATTATCGCCACCACCGCCACTGTTACTACCACCACCACCACCACCACCACCAGCGGCAGCAGCAGCACACGTGTTGGCCCTTACGAAGCTGTTCATGGTAAGTTATGCAGTATGCCTTAAGTATGACATATAGGACAGGAAAGGAGAAGAATCCTACACCATGAAATTTCTTAGACAAAAAAAAATCCACAAAATTATTGTCATCACCATCAATATACCACCACCACCACCACCACCATCACCACTGTTACCATCCAATAAACAACAACTACCAACAACACCGTCACAACTTCAACCACAACCTCAACTACCACCACCACCACCGCTGCCGTCTCACCTGTCACCTGACCAAGCTTCCAGGTAGAATTACAGACGAGAGAATGGTATTGATTCTTCACCCGGCGCCTCCTGACACTGCCGGCAGGAGGGACATGTCGGGATGCTAGTAGTAGTAGTAGTAGTAGTAGTAGTAGTAGTAGTAGTAGTAGTAGTAGTAGTAGTAGTAGTAGTAGTAGCATTGGTGGTGGTAGCAGTAGTAGTATTGGTGGTGGTGATGGAGGTAGTAGTAGTAGTAGTAGTAGTAGTAGTAGTAGTAGTAGTAGTAGTAGTAGTAGTAGTAGTAGTAGTAGTAGTAAAGGAAATTAACACAATAACAAAGATAATTACGTAACACCATGAACACCACCACCATCACCACTAATAACAATAATAATAATAATAATAATAATAATAATAATAATAATAATAATAATAATAATAATAATAATAATAACAATAATAATACCAACAATAATAATAATAACAACAATATTCATGCTGACTTAAACAAAGACGGCCAGGACTTTGTTTCATATCCGTATGCATGATAAGAACTGCATGACCAGTGTGTCCTTGCAGTGGGGGGGAAGGGAAGGGACACTCTCTCTCTCTCTCTCTCTCTCTCTCTCTCTCTCTCTCTCTCTCTCTCTCTCTCTCTCTCTCTCTCTCTCTGATTAAGGTTCCTTGTCCCCTTGTCTTGTCCCGCCCTGACCTCTTGACACGCCCCACCCTAGGTTACCCAAATTCTCAACACAAGCCCCGCGGTGGTGACCTCATCTGATGTCAACGTGACCTCATTAGAATGGCGTGTGTGGCCTAAAAATGGTGTGCCCTCTTTCTTGTTTGTGTTTTGCGACCTTTCACTCACTCATGTGGCGTCTTTGTGCGTGTGAAGGGATTGGGAAGGGCAGGGATGAAGGGGGGAGGTTTAGGGGGAGGGGATGTGGGAGTAGGAGGGGTCTGCTGCTGCTGCTGCTGCTGCTGTTGCTACAATGTTTCTTGGTTATCGAGTGTCTGTATTTTGCGTCACTATCTCAGCTGTTTTTTTTTTTTTTAGTTGTGTTTTTAGGCTGGGTTGGGTTGGAGTGAGGTGGGGTTTGGGTGAGATGGGAGGGTTGCTGTGATTGGGTTGGGTTGAGTGAGGTTGGGTTGGGGTGAGATGGGAGGGTTGGTGTGACTGGGTTGGGATGAGTGAGGTGGGATTGGGGTGAGATGGGAGGGTTGGTGTGATTGGGTTGGGTTGAGTGAGGTGGGGTTGGGTTGGGATGGGAAGGTTGGTGTGATTGGGTTGGGTTGAGTGAGGTGGGGTTGGGTTGGGATGGGAAGGTTGGTGTGACTGGGTTGGGATGAGTTGGGTTGGTTTGGGTTTGATTGGTCTCAGTTTATTTAGGCAAATTAAATTAAGGAAAAGTTAGATTTGATAAGATAAAGCAAGATTAGAATAGATAAGATAATATAAAGTAAAAGTAAGATACGATTCCATTACATTAAACAGTATATACGATAAGGCGAGATAAAGTAAGATAAGATAAGAGTGGGTTAGGTTAAAAGAAGTAAGCAAACTTCAGGAAAAGCAAAGGAAGGCAGGATGAGGTAAGGTTACGTGGTGTTAAGTTGCGTAGCCGCGGCATCTCCAGCTATATAACCTGCTGCGACTATTTTTGTGACCTGTGAATGTCTATAATCTATATGAATGGAATTTGTGATTTCTTGATACAATAAATATGATTCCCCTACTTTTACTTTATGATTATCTATCTTCTCTTTTTTTATATGTTCTCTCTTTTATTGTAATATCAGCTGCAATGATTGTGGGAATGAAGTTCATATGTTATTTCTTGTATTTTTCTCTTTCTTTCAATATCTACCTTCGGTCTTATACGCGCCTCCATTTTTTATAACAGTGTGGCCAGCTGTAACGACTTTTTTGTTGCAATATGGTCAGCTGTTACATTTACAGGAATGAAGCTCATCTAAGATTTCTTAATGCGATATATACATCTGCTTCTTCTCTAGTCAATATCTCCTTTCTGTCTGTTTCATACTTGACTCAACTCTTACAGCAATGCAACCAGCTGTAATGTGACTTTTCTTTATTACAATGCCAACAGCTGTGATAATTATAGTCTGTTTGTGGTCTCGTGATTATTTTCTTATATTTCACTCAAAATCTGTCTTCTATCTGCACATCCCGTCCTCAATTTCTATAGCAACACTACCAGCTGTAATGTGACTTTCTCCATAGCACGTGGGCAGTGGCGTGGATGGACTGACCTCCCCCACGGGTGTCAGGTGCGCGCATAGCAGGTCTGTGATAAGGTCAGACGCTCTAATTAACATAGAACCATTACTGCGATTCGTTCTGCCTCCCTTTAACCTCTCGCATCACCATCTGTTTGAGTCCCGCGTGCCCTGCAGTGCGGCTCGGGACTGGCTGGCTAAAGGCTGGTGCTTGTTGCTTTCTAATTTGGCGGCCTGGCTTTGTATTGTGTTGTGTTTGTTCTTATATGGTGTGTGTTGTGCACTGGGTTCTTCTATGGTGCTGTAATGCATGTGGTTGAGTTCGGTGTGATTTCTTCCATTCGTGTTTTTATCTAGCGTGAGTATTTTAATCCTTTAAGTACCATGACGCATTTCCATATTCATTCTGCTTACTATTTGGTGATTTTATACCGCTTCGGAAACGTGTATGGGAATTAAAATAGTGGAGACTGGCCATTAATCTGCTGACCTCCATAAACCTTTCCTAATGTCAATGAAATCGTTTAATTATATCCAAAACTCATGGTAAAAATTGCGTCTCAGTACTGAAGGAGTTACGTGCGTTAGTAATCACGTGTTGTTCCACCAATGGCTGATAACACTATAAAATCATATACTGTACTGTATATTCGTTTGTTGTAATGCAGAATTGTTTACTATATTCTATAACCATTTGCTGTACTGTATAACCATTTAACGTATTGCATAATCGTTTACTGTATTGTAATTAATTAACTGCTAACTGTACTTCATGATCATTTACCACCAACTGGAATGTACAATGATTCCCTTCACTGTATAATGATGTACTGTTAACAATACTAAGTAACCCTTAACTGTACTGAGCTGTAATTTATGGGTTACTGTACTGCATAAAAATTCGCTACTACCGTGATGACAACTTGACCATTGACCTGAATCACTTATTTCCTTTGTACTCTTAACCCTTTGACAGTCATTTGGTAAACATTCCCTTAATTAGCAATCGCTCTCAGACGTCTTTCTTTGTTCCGTAGCCACCTCCAATCTTTAGACAGGTTAGACATAGCTTAATATATTCTTTTAATCACCTTCTTCCTTGCAGATGTTTATAAAGACTTCATGCGTTACTTGTGGTACTGTCGTTTCACACTGCAGACACCTTTCTTTATTTTTCAGCCACCTCCAATCTTTAGACAAGTTAGAAATAGCAAAATATAGTCTTTTAATCCCCTTCTTCCTTGCAGATGTTTATAAAGACTTCATGCGTTACTTCTGGTGCTGTCGTTTCGCATTGCAGTGAAAGGCTTCAGGTGAAAATGTTCCAGGGTCATTAGTCACGCTTTACTGGACCTGCTTTCATCATTTTACAACATGAGGTATAAAGCAATAAAGCCAAAATAAGCAGGTCACCATTAATAAACGTAGACGTGTGACTCGAGGAAGACACGAATGGTTCCTTCTTACCTTGTTTTGTTTGATTCTATGTTACGACTAATACAGACTCATAGAACCGTGGTCTGTGGTTCCATGCTTCTCTAGTGTTCTTGCTTCTCTATTCCCTCTATACCATATATCCTTTTCTCCTTATATTCCTCTATCTTGCTATTCTTCCTCACAATTCTATATTTTTTCGTTACTAATTACACAGACACTGATTAATATGGCGTGTGGTGCAACTCAGTGTAAGTTACTCCAAATACAAGCTCATTCAAGTGTGGCGCTCGCTGTTATGAATGTCCTTCCTTTTTTTATATTTCTCTATCTTGCTATTGATCTTCACAGTTATCTATTCTCTATTTATTACTGATTAATATGGCGTGTGGTGAACTCAATGTAAGTTACTCTAAATCCAGATTCATTTAAGTGTGGTGCTCGCTTTCCTCTATATATTCCTCTACCTTGCTATTCATCCTTACAGTTATCTATTTCCTAATTACTACTTACACAGACACTGATTAATATGGCGTGTGGTGCAACTCAGTGTAAGTTACTCCAAATACAGACTCATTGAAGTGTGTTGTGTGGGGCTCGCTGTTATGTGCCTCCCAATAAGGCTTTCCCCGGGAGTGGCGAGTGTGCTGTGGCTTCGGGCAGTGCTGCGAGGCGCCCCAGGTAAGGCCACTTCAGTGCGGCCGCAGGTTAATAACAGGTCTTGGGGTGACTCAGATCGCGGCGGTCACTCACAAGTAAGAGACAAAAAGAGAGAGAGAGAGAGAGAGAGAGAGAGAGAGAGAGAGAGAGAGAGAGAGAGAGAGAGAGAGAGAGAGAGAGAGAGGGAGGGGCAAGAAAAAGGAAAAAGAAACGCCTTCTTTTCTGTCACTTTTCACTACTCCCGGTTCTCTCTCTCTCTCTCTCTCTCTCTCTCTCTCTCTCTCACACATGTCGTTCTGCCTTGACCTGTAAGTGCCTGTGTGTGTGTGTGTGTGTGTGTGTGTGTGTGTGTGTGTGTGTGTGTGTGTGTGTGTGTGTGTGTGTGTGTGTGTGTGTGTGTGTGTGTGTGTGTGTGTGTGTGTGTGTGTGTGTGTGTGTGTGTGTGTGTACGTGTCACTAATGGCTTCCCCAGAGTGGGCACAGAGAGGGTCATGGAGGAAGAGGAGGAGGAGGAGAAGGAGGAGGAAGAGGAGGAGGAGATGGTCATGTGTACAGTGACCTTATAGTGAACTTATGACCTCCTGAAGGCGCCACAGGGTCAGCCACATACCAGGTCAGGGGTCAGAGAGAAAGAGAGAGAGAGAGAGAGAGAGAGAGAGAGAGAGAGAGAGAGAGAGAGAGAGAGAGAGAGAGAGAGAGAGAGAGAGAGAGAGAGAGAGAGAGAGAGAGTGAGGAAAGACAAGGTAGAGGTGTTGATATAAAACCGAAATGCAGAAGGAAAGAACATTAGTGCTCTCTCTCTCTCTCTCTCTCTCTCTCTCTCTCAAAATAAGTCCGATGACAAAACGGATGAGCACGAGAGAGAGAGAGAGAGAGAGAGAGAGAGAGAGAGAGAGAGAGAGAGAGATGAGTTAGTTGGAGGACGACGACATTGGTGAAATTCGGTTACGAGAGAGAAAGAAGAGGAGGAGGAGGAGGAGGAGGAGGAGGAGGAGGAGGAGGAGGAGGAGGAGGAGGAGGAGGAGGAGGAGGAGGAGGAGGAGGAGGAGGAGGAGGAGGAGGAGGAGGAGGATCCATCCACCATCACTTCTATAGGAAACGAATGTGATGAGCTGGTATTCTCTCTCTCTCTCTCTCTCTCTCTCTCTCTCTCTCTCTCTCTCTGTGTGTGTGTGTGGTAGGAGGTCGGGATTCGGAGAATGCAGGGCTAGTGCGGCAGGAGAGAGAGAGAGAGAGAGAGAGAGAGAGAGAGAGAGAGAGAGAGAGGAGAGGAGATGGAGTGTGGGCGTGTGTCAAAAAGGTGGGCGGAATACGCAAAATCTCTCTCTCTCTCTCTCTCTCTCTCTCTCTCTCTCTCTCTCTCTCTCTCTCTCTCTCTCTCTCTCTCATCCCTCGAGGCGGCGTCATCACCACCACCATCACCACCACAACACCTGTTCATCTTCCTCCCTCCTGCCTCGCTACACCTGCTTATTTTTCCTCCTTTCCCTCCTCCTCCTCTCTCTCCCCTCCACTCCTCCGTCTCCCTCTCTTCCTCTCTCCTTCCCTTCCGTTCTTCTCTTCTTGTTCATTCATTCATTTCTCCTATTCTCTCTACTCTGCATTTTATTCTTTCTCCCTCCCTTCCTCCCTCCCTCCCTCCCTCCCTCTCTCCCTCCCTCCCTCCCTACCTTTCTCCGTCCTAGTAGCAGCACACGTGTTGATTTCTCTCCCTCCGTCCGTCTCTCCCTTCCCTCCATCTCTCCAATGTAATGTTACTACACCTGTTTCTTCTCTCCCTTCTCTCCTTCTCTTTCTTTATATCTCCCTCCCTGTTTCCTGTTACTAGTTACCCGTGTTTGCTCACCTCTCTGTCTCCTACACACACACACACACACACACACACACACACACACACACTTTTTCTTCCTTTCTCTTATATTAAGCATCAAATACTCCACCTCCTGTCTTCCTCCACGCACCCTTCTTTCTTCTTCCTCCTCCTCCTCCTCCTCCTCCTCCTCCTCCTCCTCCTCCTCCTCCTCCTCCTCCTCCTCCTCCTCCTGCTCCACAACGCGAGGTCACCACCAACAGTAGCTAACCTGGGAACCATAAACACTATTACACTCACACTGCATAACCATCACGACTTCTTGTGACGCGGAGAGTGGTGATTTTCAGGAGGAGGAGGAGGAGGAGGAGGAGGAGGAAGAGGACTAGAAAGAAGAGAAAGACTAGGTGATAAGGATGAGAAAGGAAGACTAAGAGGATAAGATGGAATATTAAGACAAGGAAGATAAAAAAAATAAATACTTCGAGGACAAGAAGAATAAGGAGGAGAAAGGAGGAAAACCAAGACGCAGAGGAGGAAAAAGAACGACGAAAAGGAGGAAGACGAGGAGGAGGAGGAGGGAGAAGACAAAGAAAAGGAGGAATATTCAAAAAGGACAAAAAAAAATAAGGAGGAGAAAGAAGGAACACAAATACGTAGAGGAGGAAAAGGAGAAAAAGGAGGAATACTAGAAGGAAGACGAGAAAGAAGACAAAGAGAAAGAGGAGGAATCATGTCTTTTCCGCCCTTCCTTTATCCTTCCGTTCCTTCTTGCTACCTCTCCCTTCTCCTCCCTCCTTCCTTCTCCTCCTCTAGACCAAAACACTCGCCACACCACTGCCCGCTGTAATGATGGAGGGAGGAAGAGTGTGCGTGGTGCTGCTGTAATGGAACACTGCACACTTGCCCGGCCATTACCTCACCTCTACCTCCCCACAAGACGTATGGAGAAGCTGGAATGATGAACGAGCTCTCTGTCACGTTTCTCTCCTTATACGTGTGGGAACCTGTGATGTGTTGCTTATTGGACGTATTGACAGGCTGGGAAAGTGGTGTTGTATTGCTGTGTTGTGGATGTAGGTTAGTTTGTGGAAGGGTTAGTAAATTGAGAGGTACATATTTTTTAGAACGTATTGATTATCTGGGAAAGTTTTGTTGTTATTGGTGTTGTGTTGTGTTAGTTACCCATGTCTATTTGTTTTCCAGTGGAGGCTGATATGAGTAAAGAAGCAGAGAATGTTTATGATATGCTTTTCATGTTATTTAAGAATGGGGCAGCAGTCAAGGCCAACATAAATCAAAAGGGAAAAAAAAGGGTCCAACAAGATGGCAGGCCCTAGAAATAATAGCAGGATGTTTTGAGATTTCCTCTTAAGAAAGTTCAATTCAAATCAAGGAAAAATCACAGAAGCAGGCAGGGAGTTCCAGAGTTTACCATAAAAGTGAATGATTGGACTACTGGTTATGGGAAAGTCTATAATTACTTGTATTGTATTGCACTGTGTTAGCTGATCTACCTATTACTCTTTGGGAACATATTTCAAACGCAGAGGTAAGTAGAAAACATTTGATAGCATTTAATAGTTGACCTCTTCATTACTGGGATGCATTTTTACCATGAGTATTGAGTGTGAGCAGACGATTTTATTAACATTAGGTAGAGTCTATGGGGGTCAGAAAATTAATGGCCAGTCTTCACTATTCTAATCCCCACGTAAGTTTCTGAAGCTGTATAAAATCGCCAAAAAATAAGCAGAATGAATATGAGAATGCGTCATGGTACTGAAGGGATTAAGAAAGTTTGCATTAATTCATCTGTGAGACTCTATTCCAAACGCAACGAGAAGCAGAAAATTTTGTGAGCATTTAATTAGACTGACGTAATTACTAATCATACTTTGCTCATCTCTGAATAAAGGATGTAATAATCTTGTTGCTTTTTGTATATTGCATTATTCCCTCATTCACTTCCTGCTTGTCATTTCCTCCTCAGACTTCCTTCCTCTGAGAAAACACTTCCTACATATTTTACCTCACTATTACCTCACTAACGTTTCTGACTCCGCTTCCTGTCACTTCTACTATGAGACGTTTGTTTCTTGCAGCCTCCCTGGTGTTTAGCTCTTACTGCAGCTGCAATACACATACGGGGAAACTAGAAAAGCTTAAGATCGGCGGAGTAAACTGATCTTATTAGTCATACATGGAGCGTCTTGTCCAAGTCTGATGGCTTCTTGCAGCTTTTCTTGTTTTCTTTTTTCTATGTTCTTAGATTCTTATAACTGTACAGACAGGAGGGGATGAGACAGATTATACTTCCAAAATTGAGACTTACAAGTACTTATGAGATAAAACCTGATATATACAAAATCGGAAGAGATAACTAATTCAAATCATAATCATCAAGTATACACGGTGACTGTGACTCACAAAACAGCAGTGAACACTCATGGCAATAATGCGATCACTCCCACGTCAAACAGTGGTCCGTGCTCAGAAACACTTTGCTCTCTCACCGCGACAATTCTCAAAGAGCACAAAGAATAGCTACTTTCTCAAGAGTATTTCTCTGGTTAATTATGTAGATATTTTGTTCATCTATCAATAGAGCCGTAAAAACACCCTTAAAAAACCAGCGCAAACTCATCTAGAAACTTTTTAAATTGATTGGAGGTGTGTGCAGAAGTGTTTCAGAAGGTGGCCATGTGACAGAGGGTCGTATTATAAGAGACACTTTATTCTCACCACGACTATTTTCTAAGGCCACAGAGATGACTGGTCGGGTTCTGAAGAGAGTATTCCCTTTTAATAACACAGAAATCACGTAAATTGATCTCTATAACCATTACAACACCCTGAAAAACACGTGTACCTTTAACTAGAACCTTTTGAAACAGTGGAAATGCGTCGTGGAAGTGTGTTAGAATAAGGACCCCGAGACTCACAAAACAACAGTGAACACCCGTGGCAATAATGCGATAACTCCCGCGTCTAACTGTGCCCATTGTCTTGCTATCGTGGCCGCTGAGTGATGGATGGGGAAGGGTCGGCAGGGGCGGGACTCAAACGTGTGGTGATGGGTTAGCTAAGGTTGGCGAGTCTTCCCTATCACCACAGCGCCTGGTTAACCAATACACCACTACACCAATCACCACCACCACCACCTTTAATACATATGCTAATTTATACGATACTTTTAGATACAGATGGTAATGGGATTCAAGATTAACGTAGTGCTAATTGTTATGAGTGTGTGTACGATGATTATTACACAGGTGAGATGGTTGGACAAGGCAGTAATGTGTGGGTGTTTGAGTTAATGTGTATAGTGTTGTTTCTTGTTCATTATTTGTGTGACTTTGTGTTGCTTTTATGGTAATTGTTGTTTTGTTTCTTGTCTTACGTTTATTCTCTCTCTCTCTCTCTCTCTCTCTCTCTCTCTTATTCGTTTCCCTCCTCCTCCATTATCTTTTCATATTTCTTTGTCATCTTTCGAACTTACACTCAAAACTTGCACAGATTATGTCAAAGTGGAAGAAAACTCGTAACGGTATAAAGAATAAAAACTATATACATTATACTTTTATTGTACCACCACCATCCATTCACTAAGTACTGTTTTTCACGTAGCTTCCTATCAAACTCGTCATCTATTCTCCTTTGACTTTCTCTTATCAGTTCCTTCACGTTTCTGTTCTCATATTTCCTTATCTTATCTCCACTTGTCATAACGGCTTCATAATGGACGTCAATGGGATTTTCTATAGTGTTTTCATGACTATGGCAAGTTTAAGATGGCCTCTACATAACCAATGGCGAAGAAGATACATGAGAACAAGACTAATGAGTTTTTTGGCTTTGAAAAATAGAGGTAATGAGTACAAAGGGTTTAAGAATGTACTGATTGTGTTATCTATTGAAAGTTCTTGAGGGTTTCGTGATTCCAGGTAAAGGTTTCGTGATTCCAGGTAAAGTTTAACAAAGCTTCATAACACTAATGCTGAAAAAGAACCATAAGAACACAACTAATGATGTTTTGAGATACAATATAGTCCTTAGAGTCAAAAATACTTCCAAAAGGAGTTTTCGTACTCTGATGGAATGACGTTTCCAAGATTCTAGTGAAAGTCTGACAAAGCTTCACCATCATCTGACTCAATGCCCTATCCACTCCTATGCTGATGATACCACCTTGCATTATTCAACAGCGTTCAACAGACGCCCAACCCAACAACAATTAAATGACTCAAGGCGAGATGCTATAGGACGCCTAAATTCTGATCTTTCACTTGTTTCTGATTGGGGCAGAGAAAACCTGGTTTTGTTCAATGCCTCAAAAACTCAATTTCTACAACTATCTACTCGACATAACCTTCCAGACAACTATCCTCTCTTCTTCAATAACACTCAACTTCCCTCTCCTCTACATTAAACACACTCGGTCTATCCTTCACTAAAAATCTAAACTGGAAATTTCACATCTCTACTCTTGCTAAATCAGCTTCCAAGAAGTTAGGTGTCCTGTGGCGTCTTCGTCCATTTTTCTCCCTCCCAGCTGCTTGCTCTGTACAGGGCCTTATCCGCCCGTGTATGGAGTATGGCTCTCATGTCTGGGGGATCCACACACAGCTTTACTAAACAAGGTGGAATCTAAAGCTTTTCGTCTTATCAACTCTTCTCCTCTAACTGACTGTCTTGATTCTTTAAGTCACCGCCGCAATGTTGCATCTTTATCTGTCTTCTACCGCTGTTTTCATGCTGTCTGCTCTTCTGAACTTGCTAACTGCATGCCTTCCCCTCCTGCGGCCTCGCTGCACAAGACTCTCTACTTCTTCTCATCCCTATTCTGTCCATCTTCCTAATGCAAGAGTTAACCAGTATCTTCACTCCTTCATTCCCTACACTGGTAAACTCTGGAACTCTCTACCTGTGTCTGTATTTCCACCTGCCTATGACTTAAACTCTTTCAAAAGAGGAGTGTCAAGACACCTCTTACGTTAACTGGACCCTCCTTTTAGATTTTTTTGTTTTTTCTCTTTCTCCTACTTTCCTCTTAACAGGGCCTGGCAACCAGCGGGATTTTTTTTTTTCCAACACTTTGTTTTCCCTTGGCCAGTGCCCTTGTAATGTAAAAAAAAAAAAAAAAAAAAAATCATGAACACAACCAGTTATTATCGTTTTTAGTTTTGAAAATACTCCTTATGACAGCCAAAAATGGATTCCGAATAAAGACATCCTACTCTATTAGAAGCTATTGATTTTTCAAGGATGTTTGCAAGATTCTCAGGAAAGTTTGAAAAGTAGCAAAACGATCCACAAGAACACTACCAATTATCTTTTTGGCCATTGAGAACAGACCTTATGAAAGCCCCGAGCGTTTCAGAACACAAGCATTGTACTCTGTTCTTCTCCTCGCTTTAATTTCCTCCGGCACATTCTTTTGCAACACTTTCTCACAAGCTCCTCTGTTCTCCTTTAAATTCTCCTCCACTCCCGATGAGTCCGCTGCTGGGAAAAGTGCTAATATAAAGGAAGTGAGTCAGTCATTAATTCTACACCTTCGATACTTCAAGGTAACAGATTGGCTTCCCCTTTTTTATCTCATCTTTTTATACAAGAATAGCAGAGTGACTAAGGGCGACAAAAACACGATATAAAAACTTCCTTAACGGTCACCTCCCTAAAAAGTATAAAGCGGGTGAGCGCCTCAAGAGTCAAGGCCACTTTTAAGTTCCCGAGGTGAATAGATGCTCTCTTAATTAAAGGCGTCCTCGTCATAGGAAGGTGAACCCTGCCTGTCCACCTCAGTGCCGTCCCGTGCCTTGATAAATGGAAGGGTTGCTATTCTTTTTGTACCTGTATAATGTACTTTTTTTCTTATTTCTCATGGAAGGGCATCCGGTGTCTATCCTTCGCTAGATCGCCATGAGGGTCAACAGGTAAATGGCAACACTGGATCAGGTTGGATGGGAAGCTGGTTTACTTCAGCTGGTTTACTTCAGCGATCTCTAAGAAGGTAAAGCTGAAACTTCTAACAGGTATGAGAAAAAGTACATTCATATTTTATGAGTGAAAGGTGTTAAAGGTGTAAGAATTAATAGGAAAGTGAGAAAAATTAGTTAGTTTTGACAGTGATGAGGAATAATAAGTGATGAAAAGGGGGAAAATAATATCATAAGTTTAGAAGTAATGGTAGGTAATGTTATAAAAAGCAGGGACAGAGAAAAATAAAGCATACTCGTATTTCAACCTTCACCAGTGCAAGAGATGGAAAAGCAAGTGAGACGAAACCCGGCATAATATCACAGTGTTTAGTATAATGACGGGAAAGGAAAGTGAAGATACTGATTAACTCTCCACTATATCATGAACGTAAGAGAATAAGGTACGCTTTGAGAAAGTATCAGAGGCGTACAGGTGACATAAAAGAAAAAAACGCCTACCTGATATTACACCATGAAACAGCACCCGACTCAAAAAATAATCACAATGAATAAATACAATAAATGAATGAGTAAGTAAATAATCATACGAAGGAAGAAGATAAGTCATATTCCACATCCCTTCTGTGAAAATAGCTAAGTTATTCACAGTTTAGCAACGCAGGAGTGAAGACGCTGATCACCTCCCCGCCACACCACGCCGCACCTCTCGCAGCGTGGGAACAGCTTCGCGGCACACCCTCCCTGATAAGCCAGCCCGAGGTCCTCATTTTCCGAATTCTCCCCCCACTTTCACCTCATGGAGTGACACAATAGAGCCATTTATTCATCCATTTGACTCTCTCTCTCTCTCTCTCTCTCTCTCTCTCTCTCTCTGACACTGCCTCCCTATAATTATTCGATTACATCTTCATCTTATCTCATCAGCCATCACATTACCCACCATCACCTCTTACCTTACTTTGCTTTACCTTACCTCACACCACACCACTCCACACTTCACCTCATTCCACCTCACCACACATGTCACCACCTTCACCTGGTTCATAACACGACGCAGACCCAGATAATTAAAATGCTTGACTTCCCTTACCTCACCACATTCCCACTCTTTCTCACCTAATCACATCACTTTACCACACTTCACTTCACTTCGTATACAACAATTCATTAATGCAAATAATTCACAGTCTTACCTTACCTTACCTTACCTTACCTTACCTGACCTCAACACACACTGCCTCACCCAACTCACTATACTCATCAACTCTTATGTAACACCAAGCAAATCCAAACAATTAATGAGTTTACCTTACCTTACGTTACCTTACCTTGCCTACCAAACCTGCCCACTCCTTCCCACCATCCCCACTACTGCTCCACCTCACCTCACGTATACAAAACAAGACAAACCCAAACAATTAAAGACGTAGCTTTCCCTCGCACACTCACAAAGACCAGAGACAAGGAAGCAGCGTCAAGAGAAGAGGAGAAACTCACACAAGACTCTCCCTCCTTCCCTCTCTCCCTCTCCCCATCTCTCCCCCGATCATCACCGCCAGCGAGATGATGCTAACTAATACTTCTACGAGATGAAGCCCCGCTATTTACGATCCGGTAATAATGCAAGGAAGTCGGTCTGTTTTTAGTCGCTGTTTCAATTCGCGCCACCGCTGCCAGGAGTGATCACAACACGGAAGCTAATATGTAGACAGTTTTAATTAGATTCTGCCAAATATATCTCGGCAAGTGGTGTCGTTCAGGGCTCAGGGGAGGGGGAGGAGAGGAAGGGGAGTGACTGACTGTGTGGAGAGGCGCAAAGGACTTGGTGCTTCGTGGGGGGTAGGGAGGAAGGGAAGGGAAGGATGGTGAGGTGGTGAGGAGATGGTGAGAGGAGAGTGAGGGGATAAGGGAGAGAGAGAGAGAGAGAGAGAGAGAGAGAGAGAGAGAGAGAGAGAGAGAGAGAGAGAGAGAGAGAGAGAGAGAGAGAGAGAGAGAGAGAGAGAGAGAGAGAGAATATGACTAACTAACGAAGGCAAAAGAGGACAGACAGCAAGGTAGACATACAGAAGATACAAACATACAGACAGTAAGAGAACATCAAACAACCTAAAAAACAAACAAACAGACAGAGACAGACCGACAAAGAAAACCCAGACGGCTGACAAACACACACACACACACACACAAACAGACACACAGAACACACACACATAAATGAAAAAAAAAACGCACACACACACACACACACACACAAAAAAACTAACAAACATAACCTACATAACCCGGCGCTTCCTGTAGTGTGTACGTTCCTTAGGCTTACAGAACACCTCCCTGGACCGCCTGTACAGTGCCCCTCTACAGTGCCGTTCCCTACAAGCCTCGCCAGGACAGCCCCGCACCTCACGCCATAAACCAAGGGTAAACAAAGGGGCGAGGGACACAAGGCACAAAGAAAACGGGGAAGCGGGTAACGATCTGTCAGTCTAAACGTTAAACTTAAAGCGATGAGTTAATTAAAAGAAAAAAATAATGTGAGGTTAATTTAATGAGACAGGGAGAAAAAAAAAAGCAAGCACGCCTGAACACACACACACACACACACACACACACACACACACACACACACACACACACACACTAAACAAAAGAGTTAATTAGTGAAATCGATCAAAGAAAATTGGATAGCGAATTGAAGTACCGAAGAGAGAGAGAGAGAGAGAGAGAGAGAGAGAGAGAGAGAGAGAGAGAGAGAGAGAGAGAGAGAGAGAGAGAGAGAAGAGAGAGAGAGACCAAACAAACACATATATAGAGAGAGAAAGAGAGAGAGAGAGAGAGAGAGAGAGAGAGAGAGAGAGAGAGAGAGAGAGAGAGAGAGAATGCAAGAAAGAAAACGAAAAGTAGAAGAATATGAAAGAGAGCAGGAAAAAAAAAAAAAAAAAGTCAAATTAGAGAAAACGAGAGAACACGTAAAGAAAACACACACACACACACACACACACACACACACACACACACACACACACACACACACACCATATGAACCTACCATTTGTCACCCAACACTAGACACACGATAAACTAAACACGCAGTCAAACACAGCATGCGGAGCCCGAATTCAATGCAACAGACCAACACACTGCATTAGCCAGCCACCCCCAAACACGGTGTCAGCGCGTCGACCAGGAGTCAGCGGGAGATAATCCACCACACCAACACAAAGCTAGGAGTGTGTGAAGGTGTGAAGCGTTGTACTCTTACGCTTATATTAGCAGTGTTGTAAGATAAGGTCGCAAAATTGGATTGTATGCGTGTTTGGTTAAGGAAGGAAGGAAAGAGGGAAGGAAGGAAGGATAGAAGGATAGAAGGTAGAAAGGAAGAAAGAAAGAAAGAAAGAAAGGAAGGAAGAAAGAAAGGAAGGAAGGAAGTAAGGAAGGAAGAAAAGAAGGAAGGAAGGAATAGAAAGAAGGAAGGAAGGATAGAAGGAAGAAAGGAAGGATAGAAGGAAGGAAGGAAGGAAGGAAGGAAGGAAGGAAGGAAAAAAAAAGATTGAATTGGATTGTATGAATGTATTTTAGCTAAGGAAGGAAGGATGGAAGAAAGAAAGAAAGAAAGAAAGAAAGAAAGAAAGAAAGAAAGAAAGAGAGAGAGAGAGAGAGAGAGAGAGAGAGAGAGAGAGAGAGAGAGAGAATGTGTTGCAATTAACCAGACTAGTTTTAAATTCACAACAAAAAACAAACACATAAGAAAGCGAGAGAGAACAACAACAACAAAACAGAACAAAAACTACAACGACGACAACAACAAAAGGAAGATTATTATTACTATTAAGATGAGATAAACATGCTGAGAGAGAGAGAGAGAGAGAGAGAGAGAAGGTTATTTACACAGTAGGCCTCGTGTTATATGTCTTTCCTGTGTTCTAAAACCATGTACTCTGTAACCTCTCTCTCTCTCTCTCTCTCTCTCTCTCTAAAAACGTCTTTCACACTCTTGTTTGTATACCTTTACTTGTTTCAATGCTGCCTCCACCTCTCTCTCTCTCTCTCTCTCTCTCTCTCTCTCTCTCTCTCTCTCTCTCCCTCTCTGGGGATGCCTATTTAGTCTACTCTTCATTCTCTCCCTTCTCCATACACCTGGCGGTCTCTCTCTCTCTCTCTCTCTCTCTCTCTCTCTCTCTCTCTCTCTCTCTCTCTCTCTCTCTCTCTCCTCATGATTCTTCTCTCACCCAAAAATATTAGGATGTGTGTGTGTGTGTGTGTGTGTGTGTGTTTCACTGTTTGATCTGCTGCAGTCTCTGACGAGACAGCCAGACGTTACCCTACGGAACGAGCTCAGAGCTCATTATTTCCGATCTTCGGATAGGCCTGAGACCAGGCACACACCACACACCGGGACAACAAGGTCACAACTCCTCGATTTACATCCCGTACCTACTCACTGCTAGGTGAACGTGAAAGGAGACACAGCCAAATATCTCCACCCGGCCGGGGAATCGAACCCCGGTCCTCTGGCTTGTGAAGCCAGCGCTCTAACCACTGAGCTACCGTGTGTGTGTGTGTGTGTGTGTGTGTGTGTGTGTGTGTGTGTGTGTGTGTGTGTGTGTGTGTGTGTGTGTGTGTGTGTGTGTGTGTGTGTTGCCCTCTTCCTCTCAATTCCATAGCCACACACACACACACACACACACACACACACACACACACACACACACACACACACTCAAAATGTACAAACACGACACTAAGAAGTTACGCAAGAAATTTGATGTATATCCCTCCTCCTCCTCCTCCTCCATCTCCATCATCTACTTATAATCAGTGCAGGTGTGTTACGTGGTGGTGATGGAAATGGTGGTGATGGTGATGGTGAATGAAGAAGAGTAGAAAGAGAAGGATAATGAGTAACTTGGTGGGAAGAAGAAAATGAAGAAATAATAATAAAAAGAATGAGGAGAAATATATAAGAAAGAATGAAGGAAAGGAAGGAGTAAGAATAGAAGGATGGGAAGGGGAGAAGAGGAAGGGAAGGAAGATGAAAAGCAGTGTAAATAAGGAAAGATAAGGAAAATGAGGACATGGAAAAGAAGAGGATGGGAAATTAGAGAGGGAGAGAAAGAGAGATGGGAAAGGATGGAAGGGAGGGTAGGGGAACAAGATGAAATGTACGTGAGGAAAGGGGAGATATAGGGGAAAGGATGAGGGGAAGGGAATGGAAGGGGAAGGGAAGGGGAAGGGAAGGGGAAGGTAAGTGAAGGGAAGGTTAGCCAAGGTGTGAAGGATGATGTGACAAAATAGACTGTTGTGATGAATAGGAAGTTTTTATAACCTTGTAAAGTACTCATACCCTCTCTCTCTCTCTCTCTCTCTCTCTCTCTCTCTCTCTCTCTCTCTCTCTCGTAAAGTGCGATTAACGTCATCCTATATATTTTTTCCTACCTTTGAGCTTCAACTCTCTCTCTCTCTCTCTCTCTCTCTCTCTCTCTCTCTCTCTCTCTCTCAAGAAAAAAAACAGTAAAAGTAATAAAAAAAATGCGAAAGAAAGAAAAGGTCTGATATTCCGATTGACTTTTGCTCGGAAAGAATAAAACTAATCCTAAAACCAGTCTATGTGTGTGTGTGTGTGTGTGTGTGTGTGTGTGTGTGTGTGTGTGTGTGTGTGTGTGTGTGTGTGTGTGTGTGTGTATCTCTACCTCCACCTCGCCACCACTATATTCATTCTCGTCACCATCCCAATCACCATCACCACTCCCACTCCCTCTCCCTCTCCCTCTCCCTCTCTCTCTCTCTCTCTCTCTCTCTCTCTCACGCGGTCCTTTCACTCCCTCCTCGCACTCCCGCAGATTCTTAATACTGGGTGGAGGTTGAGAAGGGTAGGGAAGGCTGGGGAGAGGAGGAGGATGGAGGAGGATGGGAGGAGGATGGGAGGAGAGAGGGGAGAGAGAGGGGAGAGAGAAGGAAGGAGGAGGTGAAATGAGGTTATGGGTAAGGGTAGCGATGAGGGGGAAAGGTGAAGGGGCAGGAGAGATGGGTGGAGGGGGAAAGAGTATGGAAGAGGGAAAGGGAGAAGGGAGGGAGGGAGAAGGAGGAGGAAGGGAGAGGGAGAGAATGGGAGGGAGAATGGGAGATATTAAGGATGGAACAGGAAATAATGCAACAAACATCATCCTCCACCTCCACCACCTCCTCCTCCTCCTCCTCGCCCTCCTCCTCCTCTCTCTATTACAGCATCCCTCTTCCTCCCTCTCCTCCTCCTCCTCCTCCTCCTCCTCCTCCTCCTCTTCCCTCTCTCTCATCATTTCCTGACGCCCCTCCCCATATATTAACTCTTGAAACCAATCCCTCTCCTCCTCCTCCTCCTCCTCCCATTTCTGCCCCTAGACTGTTAGAAAAGTGGAATGAGATGAGAAAAAATAAAGACGACAAAATGAGAGAGAGAGAGAGAGAGAGAGAGAGAGAGAGAGAGAGAGAGAGAGAGAGAGAGAGAGAGAAATACCACACATCTGGATATTACTGAAAAGCTTCTAAAATGACTGAACCGGATATGTAAATGAGAGGTCAGTGATTTACACCCTCCACTTTCTACGCGAGGTCAAAAGTCACGAATTACCATTAAAATATATTAGATCAAATTTGGCATTAGAAACGAGGGTTATTATTACAAGCTTTTACTGTAACTTAGAGGGTTGTAAAATGTAATGTATATTTAGTTAAGTGTTGTGATCGTTTATATTTTCCTCTAAGTTTTTTTTTTTTTTTTTTGTAGTTTTGGTTTCATTCAATTTGCTCGAACTGTTTCATGATAGTGGTTCGTGAGATTCGATTGTATTATGCAACTGAAACGGTTGTAAAATGTAATGTATTAATTAATGTAGGTGTTGTAATGATTGAAGTATCGTTTATATTTTCCTCTAAGTGTATTTTTTTTGGTGTGTGTGTGTGATCTTGGTTTCATTCACTTTGTTCGAATTGTTTCATGATATTGCTTCGTGAGATTCGATTCTATTATGGAGTGCATTTCGAACCATTTATGTTCTGCACCCGGGCTAACTTCTAAATGGTTCTAGGTGAAGTTACACTGGTTTAGGTGAAGTTAGCGTATATTAATTTGATGGTATATTAGATTAGATAAGAATTATGGGTAAAGGTTAGATTACTTTAGCTTATCTTGGGTTAGGTTAGCTTAGGTCAAGTAAGGTTACGTTAGTTCAGGATCATAGCAGTGAAGAAATACATAATCTAACTTAACCGAACTTAACGTAACTAAACTTCAACATGACTAAACCTCACAGAACTTAGGTATCCAAAACTAACAGAACTTAACGTATTTAATTAAACCCAACAGAACTTAACCTAACAAAACTGACTTAACCTAACCTAACCAAACCTAACCGAACTTAACCTAATCAACTTACAAGAACTTAACTAAACCTAGCCAAACTTAACCTAACAAAACCTGACAAAACCTTAACCAAACCTAACTGAACTTATCGTAATCAACTTAAAAAGAACTGAACTAAACTTAATAGAACTTAACGTAACCAAAACTAACAGAACTTAACGTACCTAAACCCAACAGAACATAAACTAACCTAACAGAACTTACCCTAACAGAACCTAGAAGAGCATAACTTAACAATTCCTAACAGAACTTAACCTAACAATTCCTAACAGAACTTACAACAAGACTTAACTAAACCTAACAGAACCTTAACGTACCTAACAGAACTTAACCTAACCTAACGTAGCCAAACTTAACCAAACTCAACATAACCTAACCTAACTTAAATTGACTCTTAACCTAACCTGACCCAAAAATTCCCTTACTCACGAGGCTCCTTACCCAAATGTGAACGCAAGAGAGCACTGAACCCTGAAATATATCTCCCTAGGCCTTCTCCCCACCCTCCCTGCTCCCAAAGCTAGGCCTAAACTTTTTACTTCTTTTAGCTCGACGGAGGAAAAACCACAGGAAACAAAAAAAAAAAAGGACGTTATGTTTATGGGTAGAAAAGTAGGTGTTAAAAATACGTCTCTCTCTGTCTGTCTGTCTGTCTGTCTCTGTCTCTCTCTCTCTCTCTCTCTCTCTCTCTCTCTCTCTCTCTCTCTCTCTCTCTCTCTCTCTCTCTCTCTCTCTCTCTCGTCATAATTCAATCAGGTCTAATCTTCTAATCTTCATTGCTTATGTTGGATTCTCTTTGTTGCTTTCTTCTATTTCCTCCTTCTCCTCCTCCTCCTCCTCCTCCTCCTCCTCCTCCTTAATCTTCACTACAATTTCCTTCCCCTTTGCTTTATATTTTCCTTTTTTATTCTCTTCTTTGCTCCTTCTCATCCGTTCTCTTCCACAACCACCACCCTCTTTTCTCCTCTCCTCCTCCTCCTCCTCCTCCTCCTCCTCCTCGCTTCAGGTGAAATGATTCTCTCTCTCTCTCTCTCTCTCTCTCTCTCTCTCTCTCTCTCTCTCTCTCTCTCTCTCTCTCTCTCTCTCTCTCTCTCTCTCACCACAGGTGCAAGCAACTTTACCTGCGAGTAAGAGGAGACAATCAAATTTCCTTATAAGCATCCATCCCTTTCCTCCTCCTCCTCTTCCTCCTCCTCCTCCTCCCTTTTCACCACCTCTTGCTCTTTTTTTCTTTCCTCCCTTCCTTCACTTATCTTCATCTTTATTTCCCTTCGTTCTTATCATTGTTTTCTCTTATCTCTCTTCCCTCTTATCACACACACACACACACACACACACACACACACACACACACACACACACACACACACACACACACACACAGATATAATGCAAGTGTGGTCTTATTTTCATGTGATTATAATCAAGTGTGGTCTCTCTTCTCTCTCTCTCTCTCTCTCTCTCTCTCTCTCTCTCTCTCTCTCTCTCTCTCTCTCTCTCTCTCTCTCTCTCTCTCTCTCTCTCTCTCTCTATCTCTCTCTCTCTTCACTGAGTTAAGGGAACAATGAAACAATGTAAAGCAAAACTGAACTAGAGTGAAAATTACATTGTTATTCTGGCCTACTTATGATGACAATGATGATGATGATGATGATGATGATGATGATAATAGTTGTGAAAAGAAAGATATTTTGGTAGATACTTACGAGATAGAAAGATTAATGACAATGATGATGATGATGATGATGATGATGATGATGATGATGATGACTACACTAACTAGGCAAAAACACCACGAATAAATAAGGAATATGTAAATAAAAAACAAAATAGAGAAAAAAGAAAATGATAAAAATAAACGTAACACGAGGGGAGTATATTTCCTGCTCTCTCTCTCTCTCTATTTCCTGCTCTCTCTCTCTCTCTCTCTCTCTCTCTCTCTCTCTGACAATACCAAATCGAATATAACTTTCCTCACATAAGCACATAACCAAACAAAGACAAACAATAACAGACAATAAGACAACAAACACAAACGAAAGACAACAAAACAAGAGAAAGAAAAATACGAGAAACTAAACAAAATGAAAAGCAAAATGGTGCGAAAAGAGAGGGTTTAAAAATGCTACTTACGTTTGTGCCTCGTGTGGCGGGAAGTCTTATAAGGTTCCTCACGATGAGACTCCAGCCTTCTCACTGTCTGGCTCTCTCCCGCTGCCGCAGTCTGGGGAGAACACGACACGAAGGTAAATCTCATGAGGCTGGTAAATAGAACTGGTGGTGGTGGTGGTGGTGGTGGTGGTGGTGGTGGTGGTGGTGGTGATGGTTAGTAGTAGTAGTAATTGTAGTTAGTAGTTGTATGTAGTAGGAGTGGGAGTAGTAGTAGTTGTTGTTGTTGTGTGTAGTAGTGGTGGTAGTAGTAGTTTTTGCTGTATGTGTATGTAGTAGTAGTTAGTAGTAGTAGTAGTAGTAGTAGTAGTAGTAGTAGTAGTAGTAGTAGTAGTAGTAGTAGTAGTAGTAGTAGTAGTAATTGTTGTTGTTGTTACAGATGTTCATTTGGTTATGTTCTCTCGCGCAACACCACTGATGAAAAAAATAGATTAAACTAGACACCACAAGACAACAAGCAAAAAATCACAAATGAGCAAAGGAATTTTATGTAATAGTAGTAGTAGTAGTAGTAGTAGTAGTAGTAGTAGTAGTAGTAGTAGTAGTAGTAGTAGTAGCAGCAGCAGCAAGAACAACAAGAACAAAACACCACCACCACCACTACCAATAACAACAAAAAATACAACAACAACAACAACAACAACAACTAAAGCAAAAACCTCATTTACCCTCCCCAACAAAACACGCCAAAGGGAAAAAAATCAAATAAATAAATAAACAAAGGCAACATTATATTCACGGCCAAACTTCACAAAGCAAATATAAACAAACAAAAATATTCACACCATAAACTTCTTACGCCACAAAAATAAATAAATAAATACATGAATAATTAAAAGCGTAAATATAGAACAAGGATGAAAAGAAGAGGAGAAAAAGAAAGAACGTGCTTGCAAGGGGGAGCGAAGAATTACATACGAGGAGGAGGAGGAGGAGGAGGAGGAGGAGGAGGAGGAGGACAAAGGATAATCGAATAGCAAGGACAAGGATAATGAAGTGATGGAGGAGGAGGAGGAGGAGGAGGAGGAGGAGGAGGAGGAGGAGGAGGAAGGAGGAGGAGGAGGAGGAGGAGGAGGAGGAGGAGGAAGAGGAAGAGGAAGAGGAAGAGGAAGAGGAAGAGGAAGAGGAGGAGGAGGAGGAGGAGGAGGAGATGAAAAAAGGAACAAATAATGAAGGATGAAAATACAACATAAAAACAGGAATAGAATAAAAATAAATAAATAAAAAAGAAAAGAAAAGAAAGAAAAAGAAGAGGAAGGAAGAGGAAAAAGAAAATTAGTAGGAAAAGAATGAAAATGAGGAGAACGAAAATAAGGTGAACGAAGACGAGGAAGAGAGAGAGGAGGAGGAGGAGGAGGAGGAGGAGGAGGAGGAGGAGGGCCATAGAGACAGCAAATACCACCCAGCCTTATATTGCTCCTCCCTGCTTTCGTATTCCGCACTCTACACGAACCTTCCGAGAGAGAGAGAGAGAGAGAGAGAGAGAGAGAGAGAGAGAGAGAGAGAGAGAGAGAGAGAGAGAGAAATACAACAATCGAGTTACACTATCATTGTTAACACTGGCCATGAGGAAAGCAAGAGGAGGAGGAGGAGGAGGAGGAGGAGGAGGAGGAGGAGGAGGAGAAGCACAAAAAAAGGAGGTTAAAGATAAAGTGGACAGCTAAGAGATAGAGAAGGAGAAAGACCATGACCAGGAGAAGGAGGAGGAGGAGGAGGAGAGCAGCAGAGGAGAACAGCGGAGGAGAGCCAGTCATTGCGTCACCACAGCGTCGCAACAGCCACAGAAAACTTGATGCTGGTCTCAAGTGCACAGCGTGACTCGTATTTAGAGCCGCTCACTTATTGCCTGCACTTGCCTCACTCAGCCTGGCTTGTCTTGTCTCGTCCACTTGTTTACCGCGGCACAGGACAAAGCCAGGCGAGGGGCGGGAGGCTGGCTGGAATGTCGCGTATTGCCAAGGTTAAGTTAGGTTAGGTTGGGTTAAGTTAGGTTATTAAGTGTGTTGTTTGCGTTCTGTATTTATGGATTGCTTTGTTGTTGTTGTTGTTGTTTTGTTGTTGATTTGGATGAAAATTAGAAAAAAGATTAATTTCTATGTCACGTATTGTCACAGTTATTATTATTATTATTATTATTATTATTATTATTATTATTTCTTTTGTGTGTGTGCTAGGTTTAAGATTTTGTGTAATTTTAGGTTTTTTCTATAATTTGTTTAGGTTATGTTATAGGATGAAAATTTTGAAAAGATTAATTTTGTCACGTATTGTCACGGTTATGTTATTTGTGTGTGCTGTGCTTATAAATTTGTGTATTATTAGATTTTTTATGTCATCATTTGTTTGGGTATTGTTATGGGGTAAAAATTTGAGTTGTTGTTATGTCACGTATATGTATTGTCACGATTATGTTATGTTATGTTATTTTGTGTGTTGTGTTTAAGGTTTGCGTATCCTTAGATTTTTGTGTCTTTTATAATTTGTTTAGTTATTGTTATGGGGTGAAAATTAGAAGAGATTAATTGCTATGTCACGTATTGTCACGCTTATGTTAGGTTATGTTATTAATGTGTGCGCCGTGTTTAAGGTTTTGTGTATTTCTAGATTTTTGGGAGGTCTTTTATCATTTTTTGGGTAATGTTATGGGGATGAAAATTAGAAGAGTTGTCACGTATTGTCACGGTTGTTATGTTATGTTGTGTGTGTTTTGTTTAAGATTTTCTGTATTTTTTTTTTTTCTTTGTGTTTTTATATAATTTATTTGGGTAATGTTATGGGGGATGAAAATTAGAAAAGATTGATTGTTGTCACGCATCGTCACGGTTATGCTTTGTTAATGAGTGTCGTGTTTGTTTTGTGTTTTTTTTCAGTTTTTTTATCTTTTATTATTTATTTGGATAATGTTACGCGAGTGAGAATTAGAAGAAATTGACTATTATATCACGTATTGTCACATTTACGCCATGTTATTTATGTATGTCGGTTTGTTTTGTGTATTCTTATATTTTTGTGTCTTTTATAATTTGGGTATTGTTATGTGGGCAAGAATTAAAGATTGATTGTTATGTCACGTATTGTCACGGTTATGTAATGCTGTTATGCGTGTTGTGTTTGAGGTTTCGCGTGTTTCGCGTATTCGTAACAATTTCTTATCTCTTTCTTTCCTTATTTGCCCGAGTGATGGATTGGAAATAACTGCGGAAATGAAAATGGAACAGGAAATTGAAAGAAATGTCATGAGTTTTTATGAGTTGTCAAGGTTTCTCATTCTATGTTATCAGAGTATGTTGTATTCAATGCTTCGTGTTTCTTTCTTTAATTCTGTGCATATTTTTCAACTTGTATATGTGGCAGAGTTAAAATACTTACGAAGACAGAAATGGGAAGAGAATGTTCTATATTGTCAATGTTCCTCATGTTATACTATTTACATGTGCTGTATTTCAGTTAACGTATATTTTTCTCTACCAATTTGTCTGTAGGGAGTGGAAATAGTTAAGGATATAATAATAATAGAAATAGAAATTGAAAGGAATGTCGCTAATCATGGTTGAAGTTAGGTATGCTAGTTATATATTTAGTTAAGACGCATCGTGGTGTCTTACGTAGCTATGATAGGCTTAATCGGAACAGAATCCTTGTGTACTTTAGGAAGTCTATACATAAAGTACACAAAAAATCTACTCCGCTTAGGCCTATCATTGCTGCGTATAATACTGCTCATATAGTAGTATTTTCTACATATATTTGAGTGAAGGAGCAGGAACATTTGAGAAAGCGGACACTGGAGAAGAGATTGCGAGGAGCGCCACTTGTTAAGGTTAAGGTTCAACTATGTGTATTTATCAACGTGTTTAGTTAACATTTAGTGTAATTTGTATATATTTGCCTGGCTGGTGGAATGTAGATGGTGAGATAAGAATAAGAATAAAAACAAATATAAAACACCGTGTAACGAAAAAAGAATGTCAAGGTTTGGAGTTCTTCTGAATTAAATAATATATGAATCTACGTAGCGTGTCATATATTTTCTTCAGTTACAGGTGTGAGTGAGAGAACGTAACAGGATGAAGGGATCCATCTAAAAGTGAATGAATGCTGAAGAGAAGCAGTGTTACTCAGCTTGTTACATTCTCGAGGTTAGATTAGGTTAGGTTAAGTTAAGACAGGGTAAGTTAGGTTAGGTCACGTTAGGTTAGATTGGATTAGGTTTGGTTAAGATATGTTAAGTTGGGTTAGGTTAGGATGTTAAGATAGGCTGGTTAAGACTTTAGACTTTAGAGGGATGAGTTTACCTATGAATAAAGTTGGAGGGCTGCAATAATAGTTACTAAGCTTAAGTTAGGTCAAGTTAGGTTAAAATGCTAAGAAAGGTTAGTTAAGACTTTAGAGGAATGAATTTACCTATGAATGAATATAAAGGGAAGCAATATTACAGTTATTAGGCTTATGTTCTGAAGGTAAGTTTAGGTTAGGCTCAGTTAGGTTAGGTTAGGTTAAGTTAGAGGGGATAAATATAGAAATGAATGAAGTTGAAGGGAAGCAAAGTTACAGTTACTAAGCTTATATTCTCAAGGTTACATCGTGTATGTGGCTTTTGAAGTGGTGGTATTCACTTATCAATTTCTGAGTGTGAGAGATGCTGCCTAAACGATACAAGAATGTGCTTGACGTGTACTTGGTGTGCTTACTGGCTTGTTTATTTCCCTGACACTGAAGGTGAAAAGAAGGTGCTAAGGTGAAAAGAAGGTGAAAAAGTGAGAAGGTGAGAAAATGGAAAGGCGGAAAGAACGTCATCCTATGTTATCTTCCTTGTTTATCATGTTTTCTATATCATTACCTTGAGAGAGAGAGAGAGAGAGAGAGAGAGAGAGAGAGAGAGAGAGAGAGAGAGAGAGAGAGAGAATCAAACATTTTATTGGCCTATCTGCTTGCTTGCTTGTATTTATTAACTCGTTTAGCCATCAGACTGCAGGGAATGTTAAGGAGCGGGATGACTCAAAAAATGTCACGCTTTGTTACAATTCTACTTGTTTAGGTTGATTTTGTCTTGAAGTAATTAGAGGCGATGGCTTTGTATGTTGTCTGCTTTCGTCTGAGGAAATGGGAAAGGAAAAACAAAAAACAGCAAACATACGAGAGCGAGAGCGAGAGAGAGAGAGAGAGAGAGAGAGAGAGAGAGAGAGAGAGAGAGAGAGTAAAACTGTCATCTTATTATTTCGTAGTAAAATAATACAAATAAATGTAAAATACCAATAAAAATAATATAAGTGCTAATAAATGAAGAATAACCCAATGTAACTCGTATTCTCTCTCTCTCTCTCTCTCTCTCTCTCTCTCTCTCTCTCTCTCTCTCTCTCTCTCTCTCTCTCTCAAGGGAACCAATTGTTAATAATCTTTAAAAACATGAAAACACACAAAAAGACTTCAGATAAGTTTTTTTCCCTTTCAAAGACATTACTGTTGAGAGAGAGAGAGAGAGAGAGAGAGAGAGAGAGAGAGAGAGAGAGAGAGAGAGAGAGAGAGAGAGAGAGAGATACTAAAGAGACACTAGCATAACAAAAAAAAATCGAAACTCAACCTTGTGCCTTCGAGTCTGGTAAAATAATGATTGCATAACCCGTAATTAGAGCAAGACAGGGCGGAGTTAAGGCGCAGACGGGGAGAGAGGAGAGGGGAGAGGGGAGAGAGAGAGAGGAGAGGAGAGGAGAGGAGAGGAGAGGAAGGAGGAAAAATGGTATAAAAAATCAGAAGTGAAGGGAGGAAAGAAGACAATGAATGGGGATGGAGGGGAAGAGGAAGAAGGAAGAAAGGGGAGGAGAGGGAGGAATAAGGGAGGAAGAAAGCATTGGGAAAAAAAGAAAAGATAGAGAAGATAGAAGGCAATAAATGGGGATGAAGATGTAAAATAAATGATGTTGGAAAGGAGAGGACGGGGGAGGAAAGGGAGTAGAATGAGAGGGAGGAGTGGGAAGGTAGAGGAGAAAAGGAAGAGAGAGGTGGAGAGAAGATAGTCATGAAGGAAGGGGATAAGATTAACTCCTTCAATACTGAGACACATTTTTACCTCAAGTTTTGGGTGTGATTAGACGATTTTAATGACATTAGGTAACGTCTATGGAGGTCTGAAGATTAATGGCCGAACTCTTCATTATCTAATCCCCACATAAGTTTGTGAAGCTGTATAAAATCACAAAATAATAAGCAGAATGAATATAAAAACGCATCATAGTACTGAAGGGGTTAAAAGACTATGGATAGGAAAAAAAGAAGAGGAAAAATAAGAAGATATAATGAAAAAGTAAAGAAGAAGGGAGAACTAGAGAACAATAAAAAATGAGAAAAGATATATACTGAGAGAAAAGGGAAGGAAAACATAAGTGTAGAGGAAAAATAAACAGAGTGAAGAAAAAATTAACAGAGGAGAGAAGTAAGGAAATAGAGGAAAAGAGAATAAGAGAAGGGGGAATGGAAGAACAGGAAAAAACATTAAAAAAAAACGAACAAAGGTAAATGAAAATAAGGGAAAATAAATAGACGAAGGAGAGAAAAAAAAAATGGAAGGAGAATGGGAGACTAAATAAAAGTAAATAAATAAAAGTAAATGGAGACGTAAGAAAGATGAAGAATAGAGAGAAAGGAAGGAGATAAAGTGAAGATAGAAAAAAAAACAGGAAGAAAATGAGAAAGGAACGAGAGAGAGAGAGAGAGAGAGAGAGAGAGAGAGAGAGAGAGAGAGAGAGAGAGAGAGAGTAAATTTGTAAAGAGGGAAAACAAACTGAAGGACAAAGGTGAATGGAGACAAACTATACGAAATAAGGAGAAAAGAAACGAAAAAAAGGAAGAACATTAAAAAAGACGAGAGAAAGAGAAAGAGAGAGAGAGAGAGAGAGAGAGAGAGAGAGAGAGAGAGAGAGAGAGAAATCATAAATAAGCAGAAAAAAACGAATGAAGGTCTGTTGAAAGAAGGAAGAAAGGGAAGAGATAGAGGGAGAGATAAAGAGAAGAAATGAGAGAGAGAAGGAAAGCGTGAAGGACAAACACGGGAGATAAAAAGACGGATGGGGAAGAGGGAGACGCAGAAAAGGAGGAAATGAAGATAACAATAAAAAAAAGGGGGAAGAATAAGAGATAGAAAGGAGGGGAGATAGAGGAAGAGAGGAAAAGAGGACAAAAAGAGTATGGAGGGGAGGAGAAGGGAAAATGAGGGAGGGGAAGGGAGAACGAAGGAAGGGGAAAGAAGGAATAAGGAAAACGGGAGAAGATAAACAGCGAAGGTTAAAGGGGAAGCGGAAGAGGAAGAGGAAGAGAAAACAAAGGAAGAAGAATAAGAGATGGAGGGGAAGAGTGAGCAGAGAGAGAGAGAGAGAGAGAGAGAGAGACCAAATGACTGATAAAAGATAAACAAGCAGACAGACTGGATAAAAGAAACAAGCCAAGACCAAAAACAGAGAGAGAGAGAGAGAGAGAGAGAGAGAGAGAGAGAGAGAGAGAGAGAGAGAGAGAGAGAGAGAGAGAGAGAGAGAGAGAGAGAGAGAGAGAGAGAGAGAGAGAGAGAGAGAGAGAGAGAGAGAGAGAGAGAGAGAGAGAGAGAGAGAGAGAGAGAGAGAGAGAGAGAGAAGTCACAACACACGCCCACCTGGGAAATGGGCGACACCTTTACAATGCCGCCCTCACGCCTACACTTATTATTGTTATGGTGATGGTGGTGGTGATGGTGATAGTGATGGTGATGATAGAAATAGTGGTGTTGAGACGAGTCATTCATCTCCTCCTCCTCCTCCTCCTCCTCCTCCTCCTCCTCCTCCTCCTCGTCCTTTCTTTCTTGTTTGGTATAAACATCAATTACTTATCATTTTCTCTTCCTTTTACTGTTCATCCGTGACTATTTTTTTCCTTCTCTTCCTTGTGTGTGTGTGTGTGTGTGTGTGTGTGTGTGTGTGTGTGTGTGTGTGTGTGTGTGTGTGTGTGTGTGTGTGTGTGTGTGTGTGTGTGTGTGTGTGTGTGTGTGTGTGTGTGCAACCGCTGCTGCCTCCTCCTTCTCTGTATCTCCATCCAAGCCCATTCACACCCTCACTACCACTACCACTACCACTACCTCTTCATCCCACTCATCTTCCTCCTCCTCCTCCTCCTCCTCCTCCTCCTCCTCCTCCTGGGAAGAAGACACAGCCGGGGGCACAGCAAATGATTTCCGTGCCGGCAAGACAGACGCTCCCAAACCCTCCTCCTCCTCCTCCTCCTCCTCCTCCTCCTCCTCCTCCTCCTCCTCCTCCTCTTCCACCATGAACTACACTCCATCTATCTTTCTTATCTCCTTCTTTCTCACAGTTTTGTCTCTCCTTCAACATTGCATCCTTCTCCATTATCCTTTTATCCCTTTTTTACGTCCTCCTCCCTCTTCCTCCTCCTCTTCTTGTTTCTACCTTTCTATCTTGTGTCCTCCAGTAGTTAGTGAAGGATAGAAGGATACGTACAAACAGCCCAGTCAGGACGCCAAGGTCTGCTGCTGTTTGTCTTCTTTTGTCTTCCTTTGTGTTCCTGTTACTCTTCCTTCTTCTTCTCCTCCTCCGCTTTTTTTTCATCTCACATCATTGTTTGTCTTCCTCTGTGTGTCCTTTTGTATCTTTCTTAGTCTTCCTTCTCCTCCTTTTATTCCCTTTCGGTTTGCTTTCTTTTCTACATTCCTTCATGTTTCTCTTATTCTTTCCTCTCTTCTTCCTCCTCCTCTTATTGCCCTGTTCGTCTTCCTTTGCATATTTCTTTATATTTCTCTTACTCTTCCTTCATCATCCTACATTAATATTTTGTCTTCTTATGTATATTTCTTCGTGTTCCTCTTATTCTTTCTTATTCTCCTCCTCCTCCTCTGTTTTCATTCTATTATATCTCTTACTTCGCAGAAACGTAGATGGTAGTAGTAGTAGTAGTAGTAGTAGGAGTAGCAGTAGTAAGATC
>NC_059275.1:5264374-5271874 GCF_017591435.1 Portunus trituberculatus
CTTTTTCATTTAAGAGGGAGGTTTCAAGACATTTATCCTTCTTTCTCTTGGTTAACTCTCTCGGACCTGCAAGGGGACTGGCAACTAACTAGGCTTTTTTTTCTTATTTCGTTTTATGTTGCCCTTGGCCAGTTTTCTCCTCTTACAAAACAATTCTCACGTGTTTTGCTCTTGGCCGGCCTTCAAGAGTAAAAAAAAAAAGAAAAGAAAAGAAAAACAGAGTAAAAGATAACACTGTACAAATATTGACAATTCTACATACATAACCAACCAATCTTCGTACTAAAAGTTTGTGTCATTTACCAAAAGATACAACGATGAAAAAAAAAATTTAACTCAATTTATTTATGCATGAATCAGAATATCAGATGGTGAAGTACAGGAGTCAAAATATCAGATAGTGAAGTAGTACATTGCCAATAAGCTGTTTCCATGAGCACGAAATCGGAGAATGTGAAGGTTTTACTGATATCTAAGTATCTATACGTCATCAGTGAGATTTTGTAAACAATAATGGAACGAAAATGAAAATAAGTGTAAAAGAAAAGTAACATTTTTTTCAAGGACGGATGAAAGTGATAAAGAGAAAAAGAAAAAAAAAAAGAAAAGAAAAAAGCAGGCAATTTACCCGGGTATTTCAAAATGTGTATGAGCAAATCAGTCACGTTTTCGAAAACGCATTGAATGAAGAAAAAGGAAAAGCAAGTAACGAAAGAAGAATAATGCAAACGAGCCAAAAAAAAAAAAAATCAAACAGTAAAACGTAAATAGAAAATAAATAAATAAATAAATGAAAAAATAAATAGAAATACGAAGTTAGATAGAAAAAAGACAAAACAATAAAAATAAAAAAAAAACATAGAGAAAAAAGAAGAGAAAAAAACTACGAACAAGACACAAAAACAAAATACATAAAAAAAAGAAATATCAAGGAAACCAAAAAAATATAGAGGAGATCCACTTTAGAAGAAGATCCAGTTTAGAGGCGAGAGTGAGCGAGTTCCCAGGTTAGTGTTGCAAAATTTTGAGCTGCGTAGTTGGAAGCGAGCAGAGATTAAGGCGAGAAGCTCATTGTGGAAGCGAGAGGAAGAAGACCAGAGGGAAAGAAGAGCGGTGAGATGACGTCACGAAAATGATGGGAGGAAGGGAAGGAGGAGGAGGAGGAGGAGGAGGAGGAGGAGGAAAACGACAATAAAGAAAACAACAACAATAACAACAGAAAAAGAAAAAGAAGGAGGAGGAGGAGGAGGAAGAGGAGGAGGAGGAGGAGGAGGAGGAGGACGAGGACGAGGACGAGGATGAGGAGGAGGAGGAGGAGGAGGAGGAGGAGGAGGACGAGGAGGAGGAGGAGGACGAGGAGGACGAGGAGGAGGAGAAGGAAAAGGACGAGGAGAAGGAAAAGGACGAGGACGAGGAGAAAGGAGAAGGAGGAGGAGGAGGAGGAGGAGGAGGAGGAGGAGAAGAGAAGAAGAAGAAGAAGAAGAAGAAGAAGAAGAAGAAGAAGAAGAAGAAGAAGATATAATCACACAAGGAGAAAATAAAAGTAAAGCAGGTTGAGGAGGAGGAGGAAGAGGAGGAGGATGAAACAAAAACTGGGAACGAAAATCAAGATAAAGCAAACAAAATTGAGGAGAATCTGTAGAAGGAAGAAGAGGAGGAGGAGGAGGAGGAGGAGGAGGAGGAGGAGGAGGAGGCGATGGAGGAGGAGGGGGATCTCTTCAGGCCTCCGTTACCCCTGGCCGCCGTCACTCACCATAATGACTCCTCCTCCTCCTCCTCCTCCTCCTCCTCCTCCTCCTCCTCCTCTCCTCCTCTTTCCTCATTCACGAGTTCCATTCATCCTCTCCTCTGCCGTGTGTGTGTGTGTGTGTGTGTGAAATCCATTGCTCTCTCTCTCTCTCTCTCTCTCTCTCTCTCTCTCTCTCTCTCTCTCTCTCTCTCTCATCTGTTGATTTTTTCTTCCTCCTCCTTCTCTTCATCCTTATTCTTTCTCCTCCTACTGCTCTCCTTCTCCTTTTCCTCCTCTTCCTCCTCCTTCCATAGATAAGTACAATGGAGGAAAGAGAAAATGGAGAAAAAGTCGACCTGAGGGAAGTTAGTGTCTCCCTTTCTCTCTTCCTCCTCCTCCTCCTCCTCCTCCTCCTCTTCCTCTTCCTGCTCCTCCTCCTCCTCTTCCTCTCCCCTCATTCCCCTTCGTATTGGTCAGCGTGGGAAGGGAAGAAGGAAGGGAGATGAGAGGGATGGAGAACGACGGGAGATGGAGGAGTGGAGGAACGTACTGTACTAGAAGGAGGAGGAGGAGGAGGAGGAGGAGGAGGAGGAGGAGGAGGAGGAGGAGGAGGAGGAGGGGTTAAGCATAAATGGGCAGATATTTGAACTCTCACCACAGCACAGCCTCAACTCTCTCTCTCTCTCTCTCTCTCTCTCTCTCTCTCTCTCTCTCTCTCTCTCTCTCTCTCTCTCTCTCTCAGCCCCCAAACCACACCATGCCACCTGACTACCACCTCCATCACCATCTCTAACCTATGCTACTGCTACTACTACTTCTACTACTACTACTACTACTACTACTACTACTACTACTACTACTACTATTACTATTACTACTACTACTACCATTACTACTACTACTACTACTACTACTACTACTACTACTACTACTGCTACTAGTACTACTACTACTACTACAAAACAATTACTATCAGTACTACCACCAAGATCAATACTATCAATACAACCGCCACTGTCACTGCTATAACCATCCTACTACTACTACTACTACTACTACTACTACTACTACCATCACTCCCACCAAACCAGTAATGCACCTGCGATTCTTCTCATACCTCCCTCCTACCCTCCCTCTCCCACTCTCCCTCTCTTTCTCTTTCTCTCTCTCTCTCTCTCTCTCTCTCTCTCTCTCTCTCTCTCTCTCTCTCACAGCGTGGTGCACAAGTTGTCTCATGAGACTAGACAAGTTAAGTTAACCTACAGCTTTCTAAGTTAATCTGGTAAGCGTATAGGCGTTATCTTTCTCCTCTTCTTCTTCTTCTTATTATTATTATTATTATTATTATTATTATTATTATTCTGCTTCTTCTTCTTCTTCTTCTTCTCCTCCTCCTCCTCCTCCTCCTCCTCCTACTACTACTACTACTACTATTACTTTTGCTTCGGGTCATTCTTATTCCTCATCTTTTCGTTTTATACTATTTCATTTTTGTTTTCTTTTTCTTCATTTTTTTTCGTTTTTATCTCCTCCTTCTCTTCTTTCTCTTTATCTTTCCATTCCTCCTCCTTTATCGTGTCTTCTTTCTCCTCTTTCATTTCGTACTCTTGTTGTTCACTAGTTCGCGTTTTTTTTCTGCTTCTCTTCTCCTCTTTATTTTCTCATCTCCTCCTTCTCCTCCTCCTCCTCTTTCTCGTCTTCCTTCTCCTCTTCCCGCTACTTCAAGAACGACTTAACCTCCAAAGTTCATGTTATCAGAGAACCAGAGAGAGAGAGAGAGAGAGAGAGAGAGAGAGAGAGAGAGAGAGAGAGAGAGAGAGAGAGAGAGAGAGAGAGAGAGAGAGAGAGAAATGAGGTATAGTTATCTTCATCTTCAACTTCCTTCTGGCTCTACTCCTCCTCCTCCTCCTCCTCCTCCTCCTCCTCCTCCTCCTCCAATAAGCAGGACGGGGTGGAAAGCGTCACCTCCCTAGCAGACGGTCAACCGCCTCCCCAAACTCCGTAATGGGGATGGGAGGGGGGAGAGTGAGGGAGAGGGAGAGGGAGAGATGGAGGAACTGGACAATCTTTGGCGAACAATTCAGGGCGAGAGAGAGAGAGAGAGAGAGAGAGAGAGAGAGAGAGAGAGAGAGAGAGAGAGAGAGATTCTGTGTTCCGTTACTTGTGTTCACTGTAATTTGGTCCGTGTACTGTACTGTTGGTGGCGGTGGTGGTGGAAGTGGTGGTGGTGGTGGAGGTGGTAGTGGTGGTGGTGTGTCTAAACTTTAAACAGTCCTTCTCAGTCTTCGTCGGTCTCTCAGCTTTCCAATCGGTCAGTCAGTCAGTCTCTGGTATTATTAATTGGTCATTCAGTCAGTCTTGTCCAGTTAATCATTCATTTAGTCAGTTAGTCGGTCAGTTCATCAGTCAGTCCATTATAAACTTGGTTGATAATTTGGCCATTTAGTCAGTCAGTCATTCAAAACAGTTATTCATTTATTCAGTCATTCGTTCAGTCAGTCAGTTAGCCAGTCATTCATTCATTCATTCAGTCATTCAGTCAGTCAGTCAGTCAGTCAGTCAGTCAGTCAACCAGTCAATTCTTTAGTCAGTCAGTCAGTCAATGAAGAGGACGAAATAAACATGTGGAGACTATGATAAATGGGATCGAAAACACACACACACACACACACACACACACACACACACGGCAGGTCAGTGAGGCATGACGAGCAACCTGTGACCTGCATGTATGTATGCATGTATGTTTACGTACACACACATCACCACCATCATCACCACTCCACTGCTACAAATTCTTTCTTCTCTTCTTCTCTTCCATCACCTTCTCCTCTTCCATTACTAACTATATACTATTTTCATTTCTCCTCTTCTTCCTCCTCTTCCTCATCCTCCTTATCATCATCCACCTCCTCCTCTTCCTCCTCCTCGTTTTCCTACATCATTTTCTTACTTATCCTCTCATCATTTCTCCTCTTCTCTTCGCATTCCTCCTATTTCACCTCTTCTCTCCTTTTCCTTATTTCCTTCCTTCCTTTTCCTTCTCCTTCTCCTCCACTTAAGTACCACCAACAATGTTTTCAAATCTTCCACCACCACCACCACCACCACCACCACCTCCTCCTCCTCCTCCTCCTCCTCCTCCTCCTCCTCTTTTTTTCTCCTCTTTCTGTTACTTCACCTCCGCTTTCGCATACTCTTCTTCCTCTCCAGCTTCTCCACTTTCATCCGTTTATCTAACATATCTTCCTCCTCCTTCTCCTTCTCCTCCTCCTCCTCTTCTTCTTCTTCGTCTTCGTCTTCGTCTTCGTCTTCGTCTTCCTCCTCCTCCTCCTCCTGCTTCATTTTGCCAACGGTTTCTTTTCTTCTCTTTCATATTCTTCTAAATTCTCCTCCTTTTCTTCTCTCTCCAGTTCCTCCGTTTCCTCCACCTGATTACCTCCATTCAATATTTTCCTTCTCTCTCCCTCTCTGCTTCTCTCTTCTCTCTATTTGTTATTTTCTCTCTCTCTCTCTCTCTCTCTCTCTCTCTCTCTCTCTCTCTCTCTCTCTCTCTCTCTCTCTCTCTCTCTCTCTCTCTTTCGATCCCTTGTGTCTAAGCACCGTGTCTCCTCTACATGTAAGGAGGAGGAGGAGGAGGAGGAGGAGGAGGAGGAGGAAAGGTACTGCAGTGGTTAGATATTCCTCCATAGCCTTGACACTCTTCTCCTCCTCCTCCTCCTCCTCCTCCTCCTCCATGTCACCTGCATATGGGTCACCTCCTCCCCACTCCTTCCCCTTTACCCCTCCCCACACTCTTCCTCTCTAATAATCTGGATGGGGAAGATGGAATGGGAAGGGGGGGGATGGGGGAGGAGGAAGTGGGTACCCATCACGTCTCCTCCTCGTTACTGCATCTACCCTCCTTCCCCATTACTCCCCTCCCCATCACCAGCTACCCATTACTTACGAAGCTGCGTCATGTTGGATTCTCGCCATTATAAAAGAATCCCATTATTTGTTCAGCGTACTCGTGTCTTGAATGTAGTGCCTCCCCCTCCCCATTACTAACTTGCTCCCATCACCCATTATCTTCCCTTTATCGTCTAACTCCTTCTACACACTGATTGCCTTGTTCACTTCCCATTATCCATTAACTTCTATTATTCAAGATTGTCTATTAAGTTTACTCTTCCTATTACCCATTTACTTTTTATCTATTATCTCTCACCCATTATTTCCTACATTATCTTATCTGTTAACTTTTCCCCCATTATCTGTTACGTCAGTTATTTATCATTACCTATTAATTTCTATATCTATGAATTTCTGCTTGAATTTCTGCTTATCATTAGTTCCTTCACTACCCATGACCTTCCTTCCCATTCTCTAACGGTCTAATCTAATGACACTGGTAATTCAGCCACATAGGTACACGCGTTACACCTACTGAGAATGCTGACCTGTTCTTATTTTCCTCTTTCTTTCATTCTATCGTTTTTTTTTTTTTTTATCATTTCATCAGTGTAGTTCTCTTCGTCGTCTTCCTTCTCCTCATTCTTCTGTTTCTTTTTTTCTTTTTTTTTATTTTCATCTTCGTATTTCTCTTTCCTGGTACTTCTCCTTCTTTTCATCCTTCCTCATTTTTGCTGTTTTTTTTTCTTTTCTGTATTTCATCTCTGTATTTTCCTATTCTTGTCCTTTTCCTTGCCCTCCTCCTCCTCCTCTTCCTCCTCCTCCTCCTCCTTCCCAATATAATATCTCATCCAATCCTCACAGCACACAATCCCCATCTCTTCTTCAACACCCTATCAACACATCCAACCCAGTCCAACCCTACCCTAATCCAACCCTTTCTTTACCCATTCCTACCACACCCATAGCCTTCAAAACCAACCCAAGTCCTAACCCCATCCCTTCCCTACCCCATCACCCCATCACCCCACTCCCAACAAGCCCCACCAAGAGCAAATGCACCTTTATCTCGTACTATTAAGGGGGAGAGTAAACATAATTCCCAGGGCGAGGGTTCAAGAGGCTTTCATGAGACCTGCCTTGTGATGGGGAGTGGGGAGGAAGGAGAGAGGGAAGGTAGGAGGGGTGGGAAGAGGATAAGAGGGACAGGTAAGAGGGAGAGGGAAAAAGGGAAAGAGCACTGAGGAGGAGGGGGAGGCAAGAGAGAGAGAGAGATGTGGGGAAGTTTGGAAATAAGAGAAGGAAGATAAGAGAAATAAGGAAAGAGAATGAGAGAGGGGGGAAAATTATAGAAAGGGAAGATAGGAGGAAAGAGGAAGTGATGAGGAAACAAGAAATAGAAGAAAAGGAAATAAAGAAGATAAGAGAAATAAGGAAAGAAAATGAGAGGGAAAAATTAAACAGGGTGGAAAGGGTGAAAGAGGAAATGATGAGGAAACAGGGAATAGAAGAAAAGGAAGAAAGAGAAAAGTAGGAGGAGGAAGTAAGGAAATAAGAAGGAAAATAACAGAAATAACGAAAGAGAATGAAGGGGGAAAATTATAGATGGGGAGTATAGGAGGAAAAAGAGGATATGAAGAGAAAATATGGAGTGGAAGAAAAAAGGAAGAAAACTAGCAGGAGGAAGATGGAAAGAAGAAGGAGAGGAAAATAAAGAAAAAGAATGGGAAGCATAAACAAAATAGAGCATTATCAAAGAAATCAGGAAAGAGAATAATGAAAATAAATATAAAAGAAAGGAAGAGGAAAGACGAAAGAAAAGAAAAAGAAGAAAAGAAGAGAGGAGATGGAGTAAGTGGCAAGAATGAAGTAGGTGG
>NC_059275.1:5276874-5279374 GCF_017591435.1 Portunus trituberculatus
TAAATAAGTAGAGAAAACGAGGAAGAAAACAAAAAGATAGAAAACAAAGGGAGAAGGAAAGACAAAGAAAGCAAAGGAATAACATAGAAATAAGATTCAGACTCGAGTAAGGAAAAGACGAAATGGATTTAAGAAAGACGAACTGAAAAGGAACAAGAGACGGAAAAGCGAAAAACATACATAGAAATTATTAAAAGTGTTAGAAGTGAACGAAATAAACAGAAGAAGAAAAAAAAAAAAGACTAAGAAACGAGTAGTATAAATGAAAATCTAAGATAGATATACAAAGAAAAAAAATGAAAATGTACACGAACAAAAATGAAAATATAGGAAGATAAATAAATAAATAGAGAAAAAAGAAAAGACTAAGAAACGAGGAGAATAAGTGGAAATATAAGATCGATACACAAAGAAAAAGAAAAGGAAAAAGAAAAGATACACACAAACGAAAATGAAAATATAGGAAGATACGATACAAATATTAAGTGACAAACCACCACCACCACCACCACCACCACATACCACAACCACCACCACCACCCACCTATTTCCGCTCACTTAGCATTCTGAGGTCACGTGATGCATACAACTACCTCATTAGCCACACCGCCACCACAGACACCACCATCACCATCACCACCACCCACCACCTCCTTCTCCTCCTCCCCCACAAGTCCCGCAGTTCAACAAGGAATCAGGACAAATAAGTAAGGAGTCCTTCACCTAAGACACCCACTCCTACTCCTTCTCTTCCTTTCCCTTTCCCCTTAAACACCCCCTCCCCTTACCCTTTCCCCCCTTCCTCTTAGGGCGTGACACTCCAAGTACCTACTCCTTTGCCTCTCTCTCTCTCTCTCTCTCTCTCTTTCTCTCTACCTTTCACCCTCTGTCCCATATACTTACTCATACTCATGCCTTATCCTTGCCTCGTGTCCTATATCCAACTATCGATTCACTTTTGTCCTATATATTGTGTCCTCTATGCAAACTTTCCCTATAGAATGTCCTTTATTTATCGTCTGGTTTGTTTTCTTATTTTCTTTATTCATCTTATTCCTCTCATACGTGGTTTTTTTTTTTACTGTTTCACTCTTTTCTCAAACGCTTACTCATGTTTACTCTTTTGTGTTTTGATATTCAGGGTTACTCATTCATATCTCTATTCCTACTTTGCTTCTAATCAACTTTTACGTCTTAAGTCCTTCAGTACCATGACACGTTTTTCTGATTATTCTGCTTACCATTTAGTGATTTCATGCAGCTTCAGATACTTATGTTGGGATTAAAATAGTGAAGACTCTGGCCATTAACTCCTTCAGTACCATGACGCGTTTCCATATTCATTCTGCTTACTATTTGGTGATCTTTTATAGCTCCAGAAATCTATGTAGGGGATTGAAATAGTGAAGATTGTAGCTATTAATCTCCTGACCTCCACAGACCCTTTCTAATGTCAATAAAGTGGTCTAGTACACAAATCTTAAAGTAAAAATGTGTCCCAGTATCAAAGGGGTTAATCTTCCGACCTAAATAGACCCTTTCTAATATAAACAAAATCGTCAAATCGTATCCAAAACTAAAGATAAAAATGTGTCCCAGTACTGAAGGGGTTAAACTTATTCGTTACTCCTCATTCTCCTTTAATTCAAGCTTTACTCATATATCTTCCATAATAATAAGTCTCCAAAGCGATCATGTCTTTCGTATCGAGTCATTTATTTACCTTATACTTTGCTCTTACTCATTTCTTGTGCGTTCAGTCTTGTTATTATGACTCGTTACTCATTCCTTTTCCCTCGTGATCTTGTGCGCTCATGGGTTGAATATTTAGTTCTGCTTATTCGTGTTCCTTATACTTTGGTCCTTTTCAATTCAATACCTCATACTCAGTTATCTATTCACTTTCTTGTCACAGTTCTTCTCGTCAACTCATGAAAAACTGACTCTCTTAACCCCTTCACAACTGGAATCCATTTTAACATGAATTTTTGTTTGATTAGACGATTTTATTCACATTAGGAACGGTTTATGGAGGTCAAAAGATCAATGGCCAGAGTCTTCACTATTCTAATCCCCATAAAAGTTTCTGAAGCTGTATAAAAACACCAAATGATAAGTAGAATGAATATTAAAACGCATCATAGTACTGAAGAGTATAATTCAATGCACCTTACATTCATCATTTGCTTAGTTCATTCATAACTCATTTACTCATTCCGTCTCCACAAGATCCTTATTTTTCGTCATTCATCATTCATCATTCACCACATTTATTATTCATTATCTCGTTCTTCTTTATCTTATCATATACTTCCATACTTCACTGTTCACCATTCATCACCATTCATCAAAACATACCACCACCATACCATAATTACATCACCACAACTTGCCCTACTGCTCACCATTCACCACCACACACCATCACACTATCACCACATCACCAATACAATGAACGCATCACTAACACATACATTCCATCAACACCACGTGCCCTACC